>NC_057795.1:83619192-83631931 GCF_018294505.1 Triticum aestivum | reverse complement strand
GGGATCGAGATCGAGATGGAGGGGGAATCGAGATCGAGATGGAGGGGGATCAAGATCAAGTGTCCTCATGAATTCAAAAAGTGCCCATGAAATTTAAAAATATTCATGATATCAAAAAGTGCCCATGAAATACAATCGAGAAATGAAGACTACGATTTAAATACAATCGATCTTAGCTAGCTATCTGTTCACAATCTTCTTGCCCTTCTTTTTCGCAAATGGAGTTCTTCTGTGGAACGGACGTCCTTTAGGTAGGGTGGTCCTGCTTTTTCTTGTGGTGTGTGCTGCTACTTCATCGTCGTCGTCATGTTCAATCTTCGGGTCGCCGTACTTGTCGAAGTCTTGCTCATTGGCTACTCCATCCATTCCGATGATCTTCCTTTTGCCTCTCCTCACGACGACACGACTGGGCTTTGACGGGTCGGTAATGAAGAAGCATTGGTCCACTTGGGAAGCCAGTACCCATGGCTCATTTTTCGCGGTGACGTTTGCGCCCGCGGTCTTGGATTTGGCTTCGGGTATAACCATGGTGGTGAAATACCGGTCTTCTTTTAGGATGCTCTTGGCCCATCTGACACGGAACATCGGGACCTTCTCTCCAGCGTAGCTCAGCTCCCAGATCTCCTCGATCCTTCCGATGTTGCCGGTGTAGGATTCCATTGTTACCCCGGAGTTCCGATAACCATCGCTCTTCATGTCCTTGTTCTCGGTGTAGAATGTGTAGCCGTTGATATCGTACGCCTCATAGGTCATCAGGTTGTCCTCGACACCCTGTGACAAGGCGAATATGAGTTGTTCTTCCACGGAAGAATCTTCATGTAAATGATGCAATTGTTCATGCACACATGGTATTTCACGTGCAGTAAATCCAGAGGACACACGATTTTATTTGCCTCCTCGAAACTGGTCGGGCACTTGTTCCCCTCGGGAAGACATTCATGCCAGAATGACATGTTCTCGTCGAAGCATGCGTCGGTCATTTTGTGTTTTACCTTCATCTCCAGAGCCATGAGCGTTACTTTCAGGTGGGTATCCTCGGGCATGCATCCTTCATACAATGAGGTAACCGCGTCTATCTCCAGTTGATCCAGCTTGGCTTTCTCTCGGGCGGCAGCTCTTGCGTTATCCGTCTGCTTGAGAAGCAGCTCTTGAATATGAGGGTCCTGCACCCAGCCTCCATCGTCGTCTGCTCCGGCATCTTCATCTTCATGATCATGCCTTCATCTTGATCTTCCTCATCATCACGTACGACATCTTCTACATGATGACTGTGTACAGCATCACCGCCGTGATCATGTCCTGGAGATTCTTCGTCTTCTCGCCCGCCCTCGCCGCGGTGGTACTTGTCTTGTTGCCCTTCCTCATTTCTTGCCCGCCCCCCATGGATGACTTCATAGTCATCTTCATCACCTTGCCACCGATAGCCATCCATGAAACCACGCAAGAGCAGGTGGTCCCGCACCTGCCCAGAATCTGGGTCCGCAATAAGGCTCTTCAGCTTGCATCTTCGACACGGACATCTTATCTCCATCTTGTTCTTTTGAAGCATCTCGGCCTTCGCGGAGCTCAAAAACCTATTCACGATGCCTTCGGTCATCGTGCGGACCATGGTGGCCTGCCGGGTAGAGCAAAACGATATTTTAGAACCAAGAAAAATTTGGCATGACCTTCCCTAAAAATAGGACCAAAATGAATGCATAGTGCCAAAAATCTCGCTGAAACGGAAATCAATCAACATTCCGGCAAAATATTGGCAACTATCACATTTCAAATACCGGTACCTGCAAACACAAACATATATGCAACACTACAAACATACATAGATCTAGCTAGGCCACCAAAAGTGCATCTGCACGTTGTTGGAGCGAGCTTGGGAGAAAAAAAGTAGATCTACATCATGAAGATAGCTTTCCCCTTACTTACCTATCAAAAAATGGTAATTTCACCACTTAATTTTGATGAATCTATGGTGTAAATGAGGTGAGGAGGAGGAGGCAGCCGAAAGCTTGGAGAAGGAGGTGGAGGGAATGAAGTGGGGAAAGTGAGTGGGTAGGTATGTGGTTGTCCAAAATATCTAGTTGGGGTCCCAGGTTACTAATGGCGCACCACCAGCAAATGCGCCATTAGTAACCCAGGTTACTAATGGCGCACCTGCAGGTGGTGCGCCATTAGTAGTTTTGCAGAAAAGTAAAAAAAATATATACTAATGGAGCACTGTGGAAAAGTGCGCCATTAGTAGTTTAAACTAGTAATGGCGCACTGTGAAACGGTGCGCCATTAGTAGTTTTGCAAAAAAGTAAAAAAAAGTATATACTAATGGCGCACTCCCTGCCAGGTGCGCCATTACAAGTTAGAACTAGTAATGGCGCACTTCGACCCGATGCACCATTAGTATGTATGGAAAAATGGAAAAAAAAATAATACTAGTGGCGCACCGAGTGTACGGTGCGCCATTAGTGTCTTCCACACTAATGGCGCATCAACAACCGGTGTGCCATTAGTATATAGTAGTGGCGCACTGCTTACCTGGTGCGCCATTAGTATCAATCCTATCTATAGCCCTTTTCCTAGTAGTGCGGAACTCCTCGTGACGTCCGGGATCTCATCCGGGACTCCGAACAACTTTCGGTTTGCTGCATACTAATATCTTTACAACCCTAGCGTCACCGAACCTTAAGTGTGTAGACCCTACGGGTTCGGGACACACGCAGACATGACCGAGACTGCTCTCCGGTCAATAACCAACAGCGGGATCTGGATACCCATGTTGGCTCCCACATGCTCCTCGATGATCTCATCGGATGAACCACGATGTCGAGGATTCCATCGTTACCCCGGAGTTCTGATAACCATCGCTCTTCATGTCCTTGTTCTTGGTGTAGAATGTGTAGCCGTTGATATCGTACGCCTCATAGGTCATCAGGTTGTGCTCGGCACCCTGTGACAAGGCGAATATGAGTTGTTCTTCCGTGGAAGAATCCTCATGTAAATGATGCAATTGTTCATGCACACATGGTATTTCACGTGCGGTAAATCCAGAGGACACACGATTTTCTTCGCCTCCTCGAAACTGGCCGGGCACTTGTTCCCCTTGGGAAGACGTTCATGCCAGAATGACATGTTCTCGTCGAAGCATGCGTCGGTCATTTTGTGTTTTACCTTCATCTCCAGAGCCATGAGCGTTACTTTCAGGCGGGTATCCTCGGGCCTGCATCCTACATACAATGAGGTAACCGCGTCTATCTCCAGTTGATCCAGCTTGGCTTTCTCTCGGGCGGCAGCTCTTGCGTTTTCTGTCTGCTTGAGAAGCAGCTCTTGAATATGAGGGTCCTGCACCCAGCCTCCATCGTCGTCTGCTCCGGCATCTTCATCTTCATGATCATGCCCTTCATCTTGATCTTCCTCATCATCATCTACGACATCTTCTACATGATGACTGTGTACAGCATCACCACCGTGATCATGTCCTGGAGATTCTTCGTCTTCTCGCCCTCCCTCGCCGCGGTGGTACTTGTCTTGTTGCCCTTCCTCATTTCTTGCCCGCCCCCCATGGACGACTTCATAGTCATCTTCATCACCTTGCCACTGATAGCCATACATGAAACCATGCAAGAGCAGGTGGTCCCGCACCTGCCCGGAATCTGGGTCCGCAATAAGGCTCTTCAGCTTGCATCTTCGACACGAACATCTTATCTCCGTCTCGTTCTTTTGAAGCATCTCGGCCTTCGCGGAGCTCAAAAACCTATTCAAAATGCCTTCGGTCATCGTGCGGACCATGGTGGCCTGCGGGGTAGAGCAAAACGATATTTTAGAACCAAGAAAAAATTTGGCATGACCTTCCCTAAAAATAGGACCAAAAAGAATGCATAGTGCCAAAATTCTCGCCGAAACGGAAATGAATCAACATTCCGGCAAAATATTGGCAACTATCGCATTTCAAATACCGGTACCTCCAAACACAAACATATATGCAACACCACAAACACATGCAACACCACAAACATACATAGATCTAGCTAGGCCACAAAAAGTGCATGTGCACGTTGTTGGAGCGAGCTAGGGAGAAAAAAAGTAGATCTACATCATGAAGATAGCTTTCCCCTTACTTACCTATCAAAAAAAGGTAATTTCACCACTTAATTTTGATGAATCTATGGTGGAAATGAGGTGAGGAGGAGGAGGCAGCCGAAAGCTTGGAGAAGGAGGTGGAGGGAATGAAGTGGGGAAAGTGAGTGGGTAGGTATGTGGTTGTCCAAAATATATAGTTGGGGTCCGAGGTTACTAATGGCGCACCACTAGCAAATGCGCCATTAGTAACCCAGGTTACTAATGGTGCACCTGCAGGTGGTGCGCCATTAGTAGTTTTGCAGAAAAGTAAAAATATATATATATATACTAATGGAGCACTTTGGAAAAGTGTGCCATTAGTAGTTTAAACTAGTAATGGCGCACAGTGAAACGGTGCGCCATTAGTAGTTTTGCAAAAAAGTAAAAAAAGTATATAGTAATGGCGCACTCCCTGCCAGGTGCGCCATTACTAGTTAGAACTAGTAATGGCGCACTTCGACCCGATGCGCCATTAGTATGTATGGAAAAATGGAAGAAAAAAATTAATACTAGTGGCGCACCAAGTGTACGGTGCGCCATTAGTGTCTTCCACACTAATGGCGCATCAACAACCGGTACGCCATTAGTATATAGTAGTGGCGCACTGCTTACCTGGTGCGCCATTAGTATCAATCCTATCTATAGCCCTTTTCCTAGTAGTGTGGAACTCCTCGTGACGTCCGGGATCTCATCTGGGACTCCGAACAACTTTCGGTTTGCTGCATACTAATATCTTTACAACCCTAGTGTCACCGAACCTTAAGTGTGTAGACCCTACGGGTTCGGGAGACACGCAGACATGACCGGGACTGCTCTCCGGTCAATAACCAACAGCGGGATCTGGATACCCATGTTGTCTCTCACATGCTCCTCGATGATCTCATCGGATGAACCACGATGTCAAGGATTCAAGCAACCCCGTATACAATTACCTTTGTCAATCGATACGTTACTTGCCCGAGATTCGATCATCGGTATCCCAATACCTCGTTCAATCTCGTTACCAGCAAGTCACTTTACTCGTACCGCAATGCATGATCCCGTGACCAGACACTTGGTCACTTTGAGCTCATTATGATGATGCATTACCGAGTGGGCCCAGAGATACCTCTCCATCATACGGACTGACAAATCCCAGTCTCGATCCATGTCAACCCAACAGACACTTTCCGAGATACCTGTAGTGCACCTTTATAGACACCCAGTTACGTTGTGACGTTTGGTACACCCAAAGCACTCATACGGTATCCGGGAGTTACACGATCTCATTGTCTAAGGAAAAGATACTTGACATTGGATTGGGTCTTGTCCGGGAGTTACACGATCTCATTGTCTAAGGAAAATCTCTAGCAAAACGAACTACACGATCTTGTGCTATGCTTAGGATTGGGTCTTGTCCATCACATCATTCTCCTAATGATGTGATCCCGTTATCAATGACATCCAATGTCCATAGTCAGGAAACCATGACTATCTGTTGATCAACGAGCTAGTCAACTAGAGGCTTACTAGGGACATATTGTGGTCTATGTATTCACACGTGCATTGTGATTTCCGGATAATACAATTATAGCATGAATAAAAGACAATTATCATGAACAAAGAAATATAATAATAATCCTTTTATTATTGCCTCTATGGCATATTTCCAACACGGACACGGCCTAGTTGACTAGGATCATGTAATCACTTAGATGACTAGAGGGATGTCTATCTGAGTGGGAGTTCATAAGATGAACTTAATTATCCTGAACATAGTCAAAAGATTTTCGCAAATTATGTCGTAGATCACGCTTTAGTTCTACTATTTTTAGATATGTTCCTAGAGAAAATTTAGTTGAAAGGTTATAGTTGCAATTATGCGGACTGGGTCCGTAAACTGAGGATTGTCCTCGTTGCTTCGTAGAAGGCTTATGTCCTTAATGCACTGCTCGGTATGGTGAACCTCGAACGTCGTCTGTGGATGTTGCGAACATCTGACATACACGTTTTGATAACTACGTGATAGTTCAGTTAAATGGTTTAGAGTTGAGGCACCAAAGACGATTTCGAAACGTCGCGAAACATATGAGATGTTCGAGGGCTGAAATTGGGATTTCAGGTTCATGCCCACGTCAAGAGGTATAAGACCTCCGACGATTTCTTTAGCCTGCAAACTAAGGGAGAAAAGCTCAATCGTTGAGCTTGTGCTCAGATTGTCTGAGTACAACGATCACTTGAATCGAGTGGGAGTTGATCCTCCAGATGAGATAGTGATGTTTCTCCAAAGTCATTGCCACCAAGCTGCTAGAGCTTCGTGATGAACTATAATATATCAGGGATAGATATGATGATCCTTGAAGTGTTCGTGATGTTTGACACCGCGAAAGTAGAAGTCAAGTAGGAACATCAATTGTTGATGGTTGGTAAAACCACTAGTTTTAAGAAGGGCAAGGGCAACAAGGGATACTTCATGAAATAGCAAAACAGTTGCTGCTCTAGTGAAGAAACCCAAGGTAGAAACCAAGCCTGAGACTAAGTGCTTCTGTAATGAGAGGAACGGACACTGGAGCAGAATTACCCTAGATACTTGGTAGATAAGAAGGCAGGCAAGGTCGACAGAAGTATATTGGATATACATTTTGTTAATGTGTACTTTACTAGTACTCCTAGTAGCATCAGGGTATTAGATACCGCTTCGGTTGCTAAGTGTTGGTAACTCAAAATAAAAGCTACGGAATAAATGGAGACTAGCTAAAGGTGAGCTGACGATATGTGTTGGAAGTGTTTCCAAGGTTGATGTGATCAAGGATCGCATGCTCCCTCCACCATCGAGATTGGTGTTAAACCTAAATAATTGTTATTTGGCGTTTGCGTTGAGCATAGACATGATTGGGTTATGTCTATCACAATACGGTTATTCATTTAAGGAGAATAATGGTTACTATGTTTATTTGAATAATACCTTCAATGGTCTTGCACCTAAAATGAATGGTTCATTGAATCTCGATCGTAGTAATACACATTTTCATGCCAAAAGATGTAATATAGTAATGATAGGACCACTTACTTGTGGCACTGCCATGTAAGTCATATTGGTATAAAAACGCATGAAGAAGCTCCATGTTGATGGATCTTTGGACTCACTCGGTTTTGAAAAGTTTGAGACATGCGAGCCATGTCTATTGGTGTATACGCATGAAGAAACTCCATGCAGATGGATCGTTTGGACTCACTTGATTTTGAATCGCTTGAGAAATGCAAATCATACCACATGGGCAAGATGACTGAAAAGCCTAGTTTTCAGTAAAATGGAACAGGAAAGTAACATGTTGGAAGTAATACATTTTGATGTGTGCAGTCCAATGAGTGCTGAGGCACGCGGTGGATATCGTTATGTTCTTACTTCATGGATGATTTGAGTAGATACTGAGTATATTTACTTGATGAAAAACAAGTCTGAATTATTGAATTGTTCAAGTAATTTCAGAGTGAAGTTGAAGATCATCGTGACAAGAGGATAAAATGTTTGTGATATGATCATAGAGATGAGTATCTGAGTTACGAGCTTTGGCACGCAACTAAGACATGGTGGAAATTGTTTCACAATTAATACCACCTGGAACACCATAGTATGATGGTGTGTCCGAACATCATGGTTGCACCCTATTGGATATGGTGCGTACCATGATGTCTCTTATCGAATTACCACTATCGTTCATGGGTTAGGCATTAGAGACAACCGCACACACTTTAATAGGCCACCATGTAATTCCATTGAGACGACACCATTTGAACTATGGTTTGGAGAAACCTAAGTTGTCGTTTCTTAAAAGTTTGGGGCTGCGACGCTTATGTGAAAAAGTTTCAGGTTGATAAGCTCGAACCCAAAGCGGATAAAATGCATCTTCATAGGACACCCAAAACAGTTGGGTATTCCTCCTAATTCAGATCCGAAAGCAATAGGGATTGTTTCAAGAAACGGGTCCTTTCTCGAGGAAAAGTTTCTCTCGAAAGAGTTGAGTGGGAGGATGGTGGAGACTTGATGAGGTTATTGAACCATCACTTCAACCAGTGTGTAGCAGGGCACAAGAAGTTGTTCATGTGGCACCTACACCAATTGAAGTGGAAGCTGATGATAGTGATCATGATGCTTCGGATCAAGTCACTGCCGGACCTCGTAGGTCGACAAGGACGCATACTACTTCAGAGTGGTACGCAAACCTGTCTTAGAGGTCATGTTGCTAGACAACAATGAACCTACGAGCTATGGAGAAGTGATGGTGGGCCCGGATTCTGACGAATGGCTCGAGGCCATAAAATCCGAGAGAGGATCCATGACTTTGGAAGAAATACTTGATGGTTGTAAGGCCGTTGGGTATAGATGGATTTTAAAAGAAAGACAGACAATGATGATAAGTATTACCATTCAGAAAGCTCGACTTGTCGTTAAGATGTTTTCCGACAAGTTCAAGGAGTCGACTACGGTGGGGCTTTCTCACCCGTAGCGATGCTAAGATTCTGTTGGAATTATATTAGCAATTACTGCATGATTTATGAAGTCTTGCAGCTAGGATGTCAAAACATTGTTTCCTCAACGATATCCTTGAGGAAAGGTTGTATGTGATACAACTAGAAGGTTTTGTCAATCCTGAAAGACGCTAATAAGTATGCAAAGCTCCAGCAATCCTTCTAAGGACTGGAGTAAGCATCTCGGAGTTGGAATGTATGCTTTGATGAGATGATCAAAGATTTTGGGTTTATACAAAGTTTATGAGAAGTTTGTATTTCCAAAGAAGTGAGTGGGAGCACTATAGTATTTCTGATGAGTATATGTTGTTGACATATTGTTGATCAGAAATGATGTAGAATTTCTGGAAATCATATAGGGTTATTTGAAAAGTGTTTTTCAATAGAAAACCTGGAACAAGCTGCTTGAACATTGAGCATCAAGATCTATGAGGATGGATCAAAAACGCTAAATGGTACATTCAAATGAGCACATACCTTGACATGATCTTGAAGGTGTTCAAGATGGATCACTCAAAGATGGAGTTCTTGCCTGAGTTGTAAGGTATGAAGTTAAGAGTTAAAGCTCGACCACGACAGAAGAGAGACAAAGGACGAAGGTCGTCCACTATGCTTCAGACGTAGGCTCTATAGTATGCTATGTTGTGTACCGCACCGGAAGTGTGCCTTGCCATGAGTCAGTCAGGGGGTAAGAATGATCCAGGAATGGTGATCATTGGACAGCGGTCAAAATTGTCCTTGGAGTAAATAAAGGACATGTTTCTCAATTATGGAGTTGATAAAGAGTTCGGCGTAAAGGGTTACGTCGATGCAAGCCTTAACACCTATCCGAATAACTCTGAGTAACAAACCGGATACGTATAGTGGAGCAACCATTTGGAATAGCTCCAAGTGGAGCGTGGAAGCAGCATTTACAATAAGACATAGAGAATTGTGAAATACATACGGGTCTGAATGTTGCAGGCCCGTTGACTAAAACCTCTCTCACAAGCAAAACATGATCAAACCCCAGAACTCATTGAGTCTTAATCACATGGTGATATGAAATAGTTTAGTGACACTAGTAAACTCTTTGGATGTTGGTCACATAGCGATGTGACCTATTAGTGTTAATCACATGGCGATGTGAACTAGATTATTGACTCTAGTGCAAGTGGGAGACTGTTGGAAATATGCCCTAGAGGCAATAATAAATTAGTTATTATTATTATATTTCCTTGTTCATGAAAATCGTTTATTATCCATGCTATAATTGTATTGATAGGAAACTCAGATACATGTGTGGATACATCGACAACACCATGTCCCTAGTAAGCCTCTCGTTGACTAGCTCATTGATAAATAGATGGTTATGGTTTCCTGACCATGGACATTGGATGTCATTGATAACGGGATCACATCATTAGGAGAATGATGTGATGGACAAGACCCAATCCTAAGCCTAGCACAAAGATTGTGTAGTTCATATGCTAAAGCTTTTCTAATGTCAAGTATCATTTCCTTAGACCATGAGATTGTGCAACTCCCGGATACCGTAGGAATGCTTTGGGTGTACCAAACGTCACAACGTAACTGGGTGGCTATAAAGGTGCAATACGGGTATCTCCTAAAGTGTCTGTTGGGTTGGCACGAATCGAGACTGGGATTTGTCACTCCGTGTGACGGACAGGTATCTCTGGGCCCACTCGGTAGGACATCATCATAATGTGCAGAATGTGACCAAGGGGTTGATCACGGGATGATGTGTTACGGAACGAGTAAAGAGACTTGCCGGTAACGAGATTGAACAAGGTATCAGCATACCGACGATCGAATCTCGGGCAAGTACAAATACCGCTAGACAAAGGGAATTGTATACGGGATTGATTGAGTCCTTGAAATCGTGGTTCATCCGATGAGATCATTGTGGAACATGTGGGAGCCAACATGGGTATCCAAATCCCATTGTTGGTTATTGACCGGAGAACATCTCGGTCATGTCTGCATGGTTCCCAAACCCGTAGGGTCTACACACTTAAGGTTCGATGACGCTAGGGTTATAAGGAATAGATATATGTGGTTACCGAATGTTGTTCGGAATCTCAGATGACATCCTGGACGTCACGAGGAGTTTCGGAATGGTCCGGGGGTAAAGATTTATATATGGGAAGTCCTGTTTTGGTCACCGGAAAGGTTTCGGGTGCTATCGGTAATGTACCGGGACCACCGGGAGGGTCCCGGGGGTCCACCAAGTGGGGCCACCGGCCCCAGAGGGCAGCATGGGCCAAGTGTGGGAGGGGACCAGCTCCAGGTGGGCTGATGCGCCCCCCACAAGGGCCCAAGGCGCCTAGGGTTTGGGGAGGGGGTGCTTCCACCTTTCTTGGGGGGCAAGTTTCCCCGTATCCCCCCTTGGCCGCACCCTAGATGGGGATTGGGGCTGCCGCCACCCCTAGGGAGGGAACCCTAGGTGGGGATGTAGCCCTCCCTCTCCCCCTATATATAGTGGAGGCAAAGGGGCAGCCCAACACACGAAGTTCTTCTCCTGTTGGCACAGCCCTACCTCTCTTTCTCCTCCTCTTCCGCGGTGCTTGGCGAAGCCCTGCAGGATTGCCACGCTCCTCCACCACCACCACGTCGTTGTGCTGCTGCTAGATGGAGTCTTCCCCAACCTCTCCCTCTCTCCTTGCTGGATCAAGGCATGGGAGACATCACCGGGTTGTACGTGTGTTGAACGCGGAGGTGCCGTCCGTTCGGCACTAGGATCTCCGGTGATTTGGATCACGATGAGTACGACTCCTTCAACCCCGTTCTCTTGAACGCTTCCGCTTAGCGATCTACAAGGGTATGTAGATGCACTCCCCTCTCTCTCGTTGCTAGTCTCTCCATAGATATATCTTGGTGACACGTAGGAAAATTTTGAATTTCTACTACGTTCCCCAACAAGAACTAATGTGATTGTGTCCCGGTTCTTCAGGACGAGCACCTCAGTAGAGAAAGCTAAAAACTGACTGTCATGATAAGGCGAGAGCTGGTCACTGTTCGAGAGGTCTCAAATCCTTAAAGATTTTTCCGCTTAAGGCGAGGAATCGGCCTCGTCTGATTTAGGCCTGTATAGCGCCCCGAGTCTGGCTTTCCGGATACTAGGGGCTTCACTAAAATTTAAAATTGTAGACTTCTATGGCTAAGTGAGGGCGATAAAGCCATATAGTCCCATTGCCTCATTCGTGGCGCTAAACACCTCCTCAAAAGGACCAAAAACTTGGATAAAGAGTGTTTATATATATCCCGAACACCCCAATACTAGTTACATGGGGGCGGAAGGCGACGACTGGCCAACTCTCAAAAAAAAATTAAACGGCCGCATAGACACTAATAGGGAAAAGCCTATACATAGATGTATAGCAGTAGCGCTGGTTAAAATAGGGCGCTACTGCTAATTTGTAGTAGCGCGTTCATGCAAAGCGCGCTATAGCTCAAACGTTAGCAGTAGCGCATGTTCAGAAACAAGCGCTGCCACTATAATTCCCACGGCTTAGCCGATAGGCTACACATAGTAATAGCGATCGATATAGAACCGCGCTACCGCTACTTCCTTTGTAGCAGCGCGTTTTCTTCTAAACTTGCTACTGCTAAAGGATAGAAAATTAAATGGAAAGCAAATAGAAAGGTAATTGAAAATGAAAGAAATAGAATAAGGTGAAAGGAAAAAAAATGTGAAGAAAAATAAATGAAAAAGGGAAAAAAGAGAGAGGAGTAGCTGTAGCGTGTGTAACAGAACGCGCTATAGCTAACGTAGCAGTAGCGCGCTTTCTGGAATGTGCTACTGCTACTTCTAAATTAACGACCCGCCGGCTCAAAATTTGGCTAAGTCCTCCATTCCCCCCTTTCCCCTACTCCTCTGTCGCCGCCGCCAGAGCCTGCCCTCACCGCCGCCGCCCGCCGCCGCTCTCGACCTCACTGTCACTGCCCTCGATGTCACCGCCGCCGCCCGAGCCCACCCAGCACCACCGCCTCCCGATCCCGAGCCCGCCCTCGCCGCCCCTACCTCTCCATCGCCGAGAACCTCCCCGCCACCGTCTCTCCCCTCTCTGTAAGCCCCCCACCCCTCCCCACCCCCTTTCTCTCTACTTAATTAGTTAGTACT
>NC_057795.1:83605367-83618765 GCF_018294505.1 Triticum aestivum | reverse complement strand
AGTTTTAGTTGAACTAGTTTAGTTTTAGTTGAACTAGTTTAGATTTAGTTGAACTAGTTTAGTTTTAGTTGAACTAGCTTTGTAAGTAAATTAATAAACTAGTTGAACTAGTTGAATTAATAGAACTAATGTATTTTTAATAAGTAAATTAATAAACTAGTTGAACTAGTTTAATTTTAGTTGAACTAGTCTAGTAAGTAAATTAATATAACTAGTTGAACTACTTTATTTTTAGAAAGAACTAGTTTTTTTCTATTGATAGTAAGTTCATATTTAGTAAGAACTAGTTGAATTAATAGAACTAGTTGAACATGTCATATTTGTTGTTATTTTTTTAGTTTAAGCAATTATTTAGGATGTATTAGTGATAACTTATAGGGTTTTTGCTTTTGCAGAAATCAAGGAGCCCCTCCATCATCCCCGCCGTCGTCCCCGTCACCGACCCCCTCCAACCTCGAGGTGAGACCTGCCAAATCTCCATGTATATCTTGTGTTGCTCATATAGGATATGTGGTTGCCCAAGTGGTCGGTCATGTTCAGGTTACACCTCCGAGTGGCCTCTGTTTTGCCGAAGTGTTGATTAATTTCTGTTTTGGCAAATTTCAGGCGCTCGATATGTCCTTTTTTAGCAAAGGTCATGCCGGATTTTTCCGTGAATTCTAGCATGACTTGTGCTAGAACATGTACAAGTTTAATCTTTGAATTATGAACGTAGGAAATGTCGTACTCGGACAATGACAGTCTCCCAGGGGAGTGCAGCTGGTGCCACGACGATCGAGGTATGTGCGACAGGTTCGTTGAGCTGGACAAAGATCGACGCTTCAGCATTAAGCTCGAGGAGACATTCAATGTTGAAATGGTACGCAACAACGACAAGTGTTTTTTTCGTAATTAAGCATGACTTCAACTATTTCAACGTCTAATTTTCATATTTTACAATTCGACTAGCTTATCCCATGTCGTGCAAGATGCTATGTCTTGGAGAGGATGGGTTTTCAAGACCATGAAAATTTTGAAACAAAGAAAATACACCTAAGGACCCATCACGATATGGATTTTGAAGTAAATATGTGCAATGCTCAGAGCATAACCCATTTTGGTTGCCAAAATTGGGATGCACTTTGCAAAATGTATGGTTTTTTTACCTTGAAGACTGCAGGGCTTACACCCCCACAACACTTTATTAATAAAGAACAAAGAATAATAACAGAGTTCCTCAAGAGGGGGAACAAAAGAAAGAAAACACTATACAAGGTAAGCTACAGTACTCTAGGAAAGTAATAAGAGGTACAAACTAAGAAAGATAAAAATTACAAAGGTTGTGTGTCCTAAAGGAGGCAGAAAATCAATCCATTTGAGTAGATTATCCTTGTATCTGGCCTTGATCTTGTGTGAGAGTAGAGTAATATCATGAATAAACCCATTACTCCACTGCCTAAAAGTTCGATGGACATGTCTAAAAGCCCTGTCATTTCTCACATTCCAGATATTCCACCAAGCAAGGAAAACCACCTCTGCAAAAAATGGTTTATCAAACTCATTCCTTGCATGTAAGGCAATTTGCACCATGTCATTGCTATCCAACCAGGAAACTTGCAGGTAGTTCCAGATTCTCATAATGAAGTTACACAGGATCTTAGTGATCTACTCAACCAGAAAAATGTACGGTTTTTATTAGGGTATGATTTTCACCATGGATCTTGGTGATCCTGACATTGAGCAAGACAATATGGACATTTGGGTTCTTGTTGATATGCTTCCGATTCTACCGCAATGTGAGTTTCTCAAACATAGTTATTAACTAATTTATATTGTTTATTTCAAAATAGTTGACAGCTTATTTCCATTGACAGCTTATTTTGATTCTTCAAAGAATGTGCAGAAGATGGTAGACAAAACCTACTACACTGATGGCTTATAAGGAGAAAAGTCATCTGATCACTTATTGCACTTATCTTGAGGATTACAATACCTATTATCAAACTCCTCCAAATTATGGTGAATACGTGCCACTAGTGCACGTGTTGAACCACGGTAACTTCTATGGAGATACCCTGGTAAGATTTTTTTCCTATTACGACATCCGTGCATCTTTTGCATACTTCTAAAACTAGTACATCATTGCTAACTACGAAGTTATTACTATGTTTTTCAACAAAAAATCCCGATGGATTGTGTGCCTCATCTGATGTATCTGAATGGTCGCCTTAGAGTTCTGAACATACTACCAGGTCAATCTAGGGAGCTCACCTGTGCATATTGGATTTCTAAAACCGGTGATCACCTGCTCATCAAAGAATGGAAAAAATGTTTGGACATTCGCAAGGAGGTTCTTGGAAGTAACATTAAGCGAAAGGCAAGAATTCGAGACAGGATAATCTCCATTCTCCATAATGGAGAGTCAGGGGCTATCTTGTTTTTTGCTATTTTACCTTAGAGAATGTAGTAGGTCCTAAGAGAATGTAGTAGGTGTTGGGGAACGTTGCAGAAAATTAAAAATTTTCCTACGGTTTCACCAAGATCCATCTATGAGTTCTTCTAAGCAACGAGTCAAGGGAGATAGTTTTCATCTACATACCACTTGTAGATCGCGTGCGGAAGCTTGCAAGGTGATGATGTAGTCGTACTTGACGTGATTCGAATCACCGATGATCAAGTGCGGAACGGAAAGCACCTCCGCGTTCAACACACGTACGGGACGGGAGACGTCTCCTCCTTCTTGATCCAGCAAGGGGAAGGAGAGGTTGAGGAAGACAGCTCCACCGGCAGCACGATGGCGTGGTGATGGTGGAGAGGCAGTACTCCGACAGGGCTTCGCCAAGCACACAACGGAGGAAGAGAGGTGTTGGGGAGGGGAGGGCTGCGCCTTGGAGGGTGGTGCGGCTGCCCTCCCCTCACCCCTCTATTTATAGGGGGAAGGGAGAAGGGGGCCGGCCCCCTAGAACCCATATAGGGGGGGGGTGCGGCGGCCTAGGGGAGAGGGGAGAGGGTGGCTTGCCCCCCAAGCCAAGGGGGGCGCCCCCTCTAGGGTTCCCCCTCAACCCTAGGCGCATGGGCCCAAGGGAGGGGGGTGCGGCCAGCCCACCAGGGGCTGGATCCCTGCCCCACGCAGCCCATGTGGCCCCTCGGGAGGGGTGGCCCCTTCCGGTGGACCCCCGGAACCCTTCCGGTGGCCCCGGTACAATACCGGTATGACCCCGAAACTTCCCGGTGTCCGTTTGACAACTTCCCATATATAAATCTTTACCTCCGGACCCTTCCGGATCTCCTCGTGACGTCCAGGATCCCATCCGGGACTCCGAACAACATTCGGTAGTCACATACTAGTCTTCCTAATAACCCTAGCGTCACCGAACCTTAAGTGTGTAGACCCTACGGGTTCGGGAGACATGCAGACATGACCGAGACGCTCTCAGTCAATAACCAATAGCGGGATCTGGATACCCATGATGGTTCCCACATGCTCCTCGATGTTGTCATCGGATGAACCACTATGTCGAGGATTCGATCAAACCCTGTATGCAATTCCCTTCATCAATCGGTACGTTACTTGCCCAAGACTTGATCGTCGGTATCCCAATACCTTGTTCAGTCTCGTTACCGGCAAGTCACTTTACTCGTACCGTAATGCATGATCCCGTGTCCAACACCTTGGTCACATTTGAGCTCATTATGATGAGGCATTACCGAGTGGGCCCAGAGATACCTCTCCATCATACGGAGTGACAAATCCCAGTCTCGATCCGTGTCAACCCAACAGATACTTTCGGAGATACCTGTAATGCACCTTTATAGTCACCCAGTTACGTTGTGACGTTTGATACACCCAAGGCACTCTTACGGTATCCGGGAGTTACACGATCTCATGGTCGAAGGAAGAGATACTTGACACTGGCAAAAGCTCTAGCAAAACGAACTACACGATCTTTTATGCTATGCTTAGGATTGGGTCTTGTCCATCACATCATTCTCCTAATGATGTGATCCCGTTATCAACGACATCCAATGTCCATAGTCAGGAAACCATGACTATCTGTTGATCACAACGAGCTGGTCAACTAGAGGCTCACCAGGGACATATTGTGGTCTAAGTATTCACACGTGTATTACGATTTCCGGATAACACAGTTATAGCATGAATAAAAGACATTTATCATGAACATTGAAATATAATAATACTTTTATTATTGCCTCTAGGGCATATTTCCAATAGTCTTCCACTTGCACTAGAGTCACCAATCTAGTTACATTGTGATGAATCGAACACCCATAGAGTTCTGGTGTTTATCATGTTTTGCACACGAGAGAGGTTTAGTCAGATCCGTGTGCACTTTGCAAATCTCTATGTCTCCATCTAGAACATTTTCACGGATGGAGTTGAAACGACGCTTGATGTACCTGGTCTTCTTGTGAAACCTGGGCTCCTTGGCAAGGGCAATAGCTCTAGTGTTGTCACAGAAGAGTTTGATCAGCCCCGACGCATTGGGTATGACTCCTAGGTCGGTGATGAACTCCTTCACCCAAATCGCTTCATGCGCTGCCTCCGAGGCTGCCATGTACTCCGCTTCACACGTAGATCCCGCCACGACGCTCTGCTTGCAGCTGCACCAGCTTACTGCTCCACCATTCAACATATACACGTATCCGGTTTGTGACTTAGAGTGATCCAGATCTGAGTCGAAGCTAGCGTTGACGTAACCCTTTACGATGAGCTCTTCGTCTCTTCCATAAACGAGAAACATGTCCTTCGTCCTTTTCAGGTACTTCAGGATATTCTTGACCGCTGTCCAGTGTTCCTTGCCGGGGTTACTTTGGTATCTTGCTACCAAACTTACGGCAAAGCTTACATCGGGTCTGGTACACAGCATGGCATACATAATAGATCCTATGGCTGAAGCATAGGGGATGACACTCATCTCTTCTTTATCTTTTTCCGTGGTCGGTGACTGAGCCGAGCTCAATCTCACACCTTGTAACATAGGCAAGAACCCCTTCTTGGACTGATCCATTTTGAACCTCTTCAAAATCTTATCAAGGTATGTGCTTTGTGAAAGACCTATGAGGCGTCTCGATCTATCTCTATAGATCTTGATGCCTAATATATAAGCAGCTTCTCCAAGGTCCTTCATTGAAAAACACTTATTCAAGTAGGCCTTAATGCTGTCCAGAAATTCTATATTATTTCCCATCAAGAGTATGTCATCTACATATAATATGAGAAATGCTACAGAGCTCCCACTCACTTTCTTGTAAACGCAGGCTTCTCCATAAGTCTGCATAAACCCAAACGCTTTGATCATCTCATCAAAGCGAATGTTCCAACTCCGAGATGCTTGCACCAGTCCATAAATGGATCACTGGAGCTTGCATACTTTGTTAGCGTTCCGAGGATCGACAAAACCTTCTGGCTGCATCATATACAGTTCTTCCTTAAGATGCCCGTTAAGGAATGCTGTTTTGACGTCCATCTGCCATATCTCATAATCATAGTATGCGGCAATTGCTAACATGATTCGGACGGACTTCAGCTTCGCTACGGGAGAGAAAGTCTCGTCGTAGTCAATCCCTTGAACTTGTCGATAACCCTTAGCGACAAGTCGAACCTTATAGATGGTAACATTTCCATCCGCGTCCGTCTTCTTCTTAGAAATCCATTTGTTTTCTATCGCTCGCCGATCATCGGGCAAGTCTGTCAAAGTCCATACTTTGTTTTCATACATGGATTCTATCTCGGATTTCATGGCTTCAAGCCATTTGTTGGAATCCGGGCCTGCCATCGCTTCTTCATAGTTCGAAGGTTCATTGTTGTCTAACAACATGATTTCCTGGACAGGGTTGCCGTACCACTCTGGTGCGGAACGTGTCCTTGTGGACCTACGAAGTTCAGCAGTAACTTGATCCGAAGTACCTTGATCATCATCATTGTTTTCCTCTTCAGTTGGTGTGGGCATCACAGGAACGGTTTCCTGCACTGCGCCACTTTCCCGCTCAAGAGGTAGTACTTCATCGAGTTCTACTTTACTCCCACTTACTTCTTTCGAGAGAAACTCTTTTTCCAGAAAGCATCCGTTCTTGGAAACAAAGATTTTGCCCTCGGATCTTAAGTAGAAGGTATACCCGACAGTTTCCTTAGGGTATCCTATGAAGACGCATTTTTCCAACTTGGGTTCGAGCTTTTCAGGTTGAAGTTTCTTGACATAAGCATCGCATCCCCAAAATTTTAGAAACGACAGCTTAGGTTTCTTTCCAAACCATAATTCATACGGTGTCGTCTCAATGGATTTAGACGGTGCCCTATTTAAAGTGAATGTAGCTGTCTCTAGAGCGTATCCCCAAAATGATAGCGGTAAATCGGTAAGAGACATCATAGACCGCACCATATCCAATAGGGTGCGATTACGACGTTCGGACACACCGTTTTGCTGAGGTGTTCCAGGCGGCGTGAGCTGTGAAACGATTCCACATTTCCTTAAGTGTGTACCAAATTCGTGACTTAAGTATTCTCCTCCACGATCTGATCGTAAGAATTTTATCTTTCGGTCACGTTGATTCTCTACCTCATTCTGAAATTCCTTGAACTTTTCAAAGGTCTCAGACTTGTGTTTCATTAAGTAGACATACCCATATCTACTCAAGTCATCAGTGAGAGTGAGAACATAACGATATCCTCCGCGAGCCTCAACGCTCATTGGACCGCACACATCGGTATGTATGATTTCCAACAAGTTGGTTGCTCGCTCCATTGTTCCGGAGAACGGAGTCTTGGTCATTTTGCCCAAGAGGCATGGTTCGCACGTGTCAAACGATTCATAATCAAGAGACTCTAAAAGTCCATCGGCATGGAGCTTCTTCATGCGCTTGACACCAATGTGACCAAGGCGGCAGTGCCACAAGTATGTGGGACTATCGTTATCAACTTTAAATCTTTTGGCATCTACATTATGAACATGTGTAATATTACGCTCGAGATTCATTAAGAATAAACCATTGACCATCGGAGCATGACCATAAAACATATCTCTCATATAAATCGAACAACCATTATTCTCAGACTTAAATGAGTAACCATCTCATATTAAACGAGATCCAGATACAATGTTCATGCTCAAACTTGGCACTAAATAACAATTATTAAGGTTCAAAACTAATCCCGTAGGTAAATGTAGAGGCAGCGTGCCGACGGCGATCACATCGACTCTGGAACCATTCCCGACGCGCATCGTCACCTCGTCCTTCGCCAGTCTCCGTTTATTCCGCAGCTCCTGCTATGAGTTACAAATATGAGCAACGGCACCGGTATCAAATACCCAGGAGTTACTACGAGTACTGGTAAGGTACACATCAATCACATGTATATCAAATATACCTTTGGTGTTGCCGGCCTTCTTATCCGCTAAGTATTTGGGGCAGTTCCGCTTCCAGTGACCCTTCCCCTTGCAATAAAAGCACTCAGTCTCAGGCTTGGGTCCATTCTTTGACTTCTTCCCGGTAACTGGCTTACCACGCGCGGCAACATCTTTGCCGTCCTTCTTGAAGTTCTTCTTACCCTTGCCCTTCTTGAACTTAGTGGTCTTATTGACCATCAACACTTGATGTTCTTTCTTGATTTTAGCCTCTGCTGACTTCAGCATCGAGAACACTTCAGGAATGGTCTTTTCCATCCCCTGCATGTTGTAGTTCATTACAAAGCTCTTGTAGCTTGGTGGGAGCGACTGGAGGATTCTGTCAATGACCGCCTCATCTGGGAGGTTAATGTTTAGCTGGGTCATACGGTTGTGCAACCCAGACATCTTCAGGATGTGCTCACTGACAGAACTGTTTTCCTCCATCTTACAACTGTAGAACTTGTCGGAGACATCATATCTCTCGACCCGGGCATGAGCTTGAAAAACTAGTTTCAGCTCTTCGAACATCTCATATGCTCCGTGGTGCTCAAAACGCTTTTGGAGCCCCGGTTCTAAGCTGTAAAGCATGCCGCACTGAACGAGGGAGTAATCATCAGCACGAGACTGCCAAGCATTCATAATGTCTTGGTTCTCTGGGACGGGAGCGTCACCTAGCGGTCCTTCTAGGACATATTGTTTCCTGGCAGCTATGAGGATGATCCTCAGGTTCCGGACCCAGTCTGTATAGTTGCTGCCATCATCTTTCAGCTTGGTTTTCTCTAGGAACGCGTTGAAGTTCATGTTGACATTAGCGTTGGCCATTGATCTACAAGACATGTTTGCAAAGGTTTTAGACTAAGTTCATGATAATAAAGTTCTAATCAAATTATGAACTCCCACTCAGATTAGACATCCCTTTAGTCATCTAAGTGTTTACACGATCCGAGTCGACTAGGCCGTGTCCGATCATCACGTGAGACGGACTAGTCATCATCGGTGAACATTCTCATGTTGATCGTATCTTCCATACGACTCGTGTTCGACCTTTCGGTCTCCGTGTTCCGAGGCCATGTCTGCACATGCTAGGCTCGTCAAGTTAACCCTAAGTGTTTTCGCTGTGTAAAACTGTCTTACACCCGTTGTATGTGAACGTAAGTATCCATCACACCCGATCATCACGTGGTGCTTAGAAGCGACGTACTGTAGCAACGGTGCACAGTTAGGGGAGAACACTTCTTGAAATTTTATAAGGGATCATCTTATTTACAACCGTCGTCCTAAGTAAACAAGATGCAAAACATAATAAACATCACATGCAATTATATAGTTGTGACATGATATGGCCAATATCATATAGCTCCATTGATCTTCATCTTCGGGGCTCCATGATCATCTTGTCACCGGCTTGACACCATGATCTCCATCATCATGATCTCCATCATCGTGTCTTCATGAAGTTGTCACGCCAACGACTACTTCTACTTCTATGACTAACGTTTAGCAATAAAGTAAAGTAGTTTACATGGCGTTATTCAATGACACGCGGGTCATACAAAAAATGAAGACAACTCCTATGGCTCCTGCCGGTTGCCATACTCATCGACATGAAAGTCGTGAATCCTATTACAAAGAACATGATCTCATACATCACAATTCATCATTCATCACAACTTCTGGCCATATCACATCACATGATCAATCGCTGCAAAAACAAGTTAGACGTCCTCTAATTGTTGTTGCATCTTTTACGTGGCTGCAATTGGGTTCTAGCAAGAACGTTTTCTTACCTACGAATCACCACAACGTGATTTTGTCAACTTCTATTTACCCTTCATAAGGGCCCTGTTCATCGATTCGGCTCCAACTAAAGTGGGAGAGACAGACACCCGCCAGCCACCTTATGCAACTAGTGCATGTCAGTCGGTGGAACCGGTCTCACGTAAGCGTACGTGTAAGGTTGGTCCGGGCCGCTTCATCCCACAATACCGTTGGGCAAGAAAAGACTAGTAGAGGCAAGTAAGATGACAAAATCCACGCCCACAACAAAATTGTGTTCTACTCGTGCAAAGAGAACTACGCATAGACCTAGCTCATGATGCCACTGTTGGGGAACGTTGCAGAAAATTAAAATTTTTCCTACGGTTTCACCAAGATCCATCTATGATTTCTTCTAAGCAACAAGTCAAGGGAGAGAGTTTGCATCTACATACCACTTGTAGATCGCGTGCGGAAGCTTGCAAGGTGATGATGTAGTCGTACTCGACGTGATTCGAATCACCGATGACCAAGTGCGGAACGGACAGCACCTCCGCGTTCAACACACGTACGGGACGGGAGACGTCTCCTCCTTCTTGATCCAGCAAGGGGAAGGATAGGTTGAGGAAGACAGCTCCACCGGCAGCACGACGGCGTGGTGATGGTGGAGAGGCAGTACTCCGACAGGGCTTCGCCAAGCACACAACGGAGGAGGAGAGGTGTTGGGGAGGGGAGGGCTGCGCCTTGGAGGGTGGTGCGGCTGCCCTCCCCTCACCCCTCTATTTATAGGGGGAAGGGAGAAGGGGGCCGGCCCCCTAGAACCCATCTAGGGGGGGGTGCGGCGGCCTAGGGGAGAGGGGAGATGGTGGCTTGCCCCCCAAGCCAAGGGGGGCGCCCCCTCTAGGGTTCCCCCTCAACCCTAGGCGCATGGGCCCAAGGGAGGGGGGTGCGGCCAGCCCACCAGGGGCTGGCTCCCTGCCCCACGCAGCCCATGTGGCCCCCCGGGAGGGGTGGCCCCTTCCGGTGGACCCCCGGAACCCTTCCGGTGGCCCCGGTACAATACCGGTATGACCCCGAAACTTCCCGGTGTCCGTTTGACAACTTCCCATATATAAATCTTTACCTCCGGACCCTTCCGGATCTCCTCGTGACGTCCAGGATCCCATCCGGGACTCCGAACAACATTCGGTAGTCACATACTAGTCTTCCTAATAACCCTAGCGTCACCGAACATTAAGTGTGTAGACCCTACGGGTTCGGGAGACATGCAGACATGGCCGAGACGCTCTCAGTCAATAACCAAAAGCGGGATCTAGATACCCATGATGGTTCCCACATGCTCCTCGATGTTGTCATCGGATGAACCACTATGTCGAGGATTCGATCAAACCCTGTATGCAATTCCCTTTGTCAATCGGTACATTACTTGCCCGAGACTCGATCGTCGGTATCCCAATACCTTGTTCAGTCTCATTACCGGCAAGTCACTTTACTCGTACCGTAATGCATGATCCCGTGTCCAACACCTTGGTCACATTTGAGCTCATTATGATGATGCATTACCGAGTGGGCCCAGAGATACCTCTCCGTCATACGGAGTGACAAATCCCAGTCTCGATCCGTGTCAACCCAACAGATACTTTCGGAGATACCTGTAATGCACCTTTATAGTCACCCAGTTACGTTGTGACGTTTGATACACCCAAGGCACTCTTACGGTATCCGGGAGTTACACGATCTCATGGTCGAAGGAAGAGATACTTGACACTGGCAAAAGCTCTAGCAAAACGAACTACACGATCTTTTATGCTATGCTTAGGATTGGGTCTTGTCCATCACATCATTCTCCTAATGATGTGATCCCGTTATCAACGACATCCAATGTCCATAGTCAGGAAACCATGACTATCTGTTGATCACAACGAGCTGGTCAACTAGAGGCTCACCAGGGACATATTGTGGTCTAAGTATTCACACGTGTATTACGATTTCCGGATAACACAGTTATAGCATGAATAAAAGACATTTATCATGAACATTGAAATATAATAATACTTTTATTATTGCCTCTAGGGCATATTTCCAACAGTCTTCCACTTGCACTAGAGTCACCAATCTAGTTACATTGTGATGAATCGAACACCCATAGAGTTCTGGTACAATGTTTATTATGTGGTACAATGTTTTAGAATTGATGATGAGGAGTACTTGTGATTACGACTAGTGACCAATTTTCTATGTGATGTCATTGATGAAAACGATGATCTTGAGGAGGTGTTATATGACAATGATGTATTATGATGATAAGTTGTTAATGATATGATGATGATGATGATATTTATTATATCATTGGCTGAAAGAACCGCGGATTAGTTTCAAGTGGATGGACATCCACCATCCACTTGAAACTAGTCCACGGTTCTTTCACCCCGTGATGTAATACCTCATCATGATGTAAAAACAATCTCTAAATTCCTGTTGTATGAAAACTTGTGTAAAGGTGTACGAATACAACATGAAATAAAATAGAAATAAAATACAAAATAATAGTAGTAGCGCGGGAAGGGAGAAGCGCTACTACTAATTACTAGTAGTGCTCCTCCGGGAAATTGCTACTACTAAGTCGATTTAGCAGTAGCATGGGTTGAGGCATGCTACTGCTAAGCTTTAGGTGTAGCGCCATACCAGTAGCGCTCCAGCCCACGCTACTGATAGGCCTAAAACCCTCGCTCCTGCTAGGCTTTTCCTAGTAGTGAGAAGGTAATATTTTAAATAAACAAGCGCTACATAGCGCACATGAACTGGTTTTCATAATACAGGATGACATGATTACATTCATTCAAATATCACATCCTTCGTACATTCATCCGCCATAAGGCGGGCACCGTTAATGACATTGTCATAGTACTGTTTGGGGTGGCGATGTTCCTTGCCCTTCGGTGGCCCCTCCGTTACCAGCTTCTCGGCGTCCATCTTCCCCCAGTGCACCTTCGCACGGGCCAAGGCCCTGCGTGCACCCTCAATACAGACGGACCGCTTAACGACTTCAAGCCGCGGACAGGCATTCACCATCCGCTTGATAAAGCTGAAGTAGCTGCTGGGCAGGGGCTCGCCAGGCCACAGCCGGACTATGAAGTCCTTCATGGCCAGTTCGGCCGCCTTGTGAAGTTTGACCAATTGCTTTAGCTGGTCGCTCGAGGACATCGGATGTTCAGCCCCAATATACTGGGACCAAAACAGCTTCTTTGTTGAGCTACCCTCCTCAGCCCGGTAGAACTCTGCGGCATCAGAGATGCTGCGCAGCAGATCTGCGAATGCTCCTGGAGAGCTCCGAATTCGGGTAAGTAAAAGGAAAGTCTCCTTCACATGCTTTTTTTGCATAATGAAAGCCTTACCCGCAGCTATCTTCTTGGCCCCCTCAATCTCCTGGAGGGCCTTCTGGGCCTCGGCCTTGGCGTCTAGTGTGCTCTCACGGGACTTCGCAAGCTCCGACTCTTGCGTCTTGGAGTCACGCTCCAAGGACTCGAATTTTTCGACGAAGTCCTGAAGCTCGTGTTGGACCTCATCAACTCGCGACTCTTGTTTTTCGCGCTCAGTGTGCTCCTTGGCCGCTTTGTTTTCGGCCTCGGACAACGCCTTCTTAAGGGCCACCACTTCGGTCGTGGCCCCTAGTAAAGTTAAACGTGCTTCTATTAGCGTCAACGATGTTTTCCTTTATATATAACATTCAGACAGGGTATTGCTTTCATTTGTTCTCCTTGAGCTGCCTCTTTACGAGGCCAAGCTCTTCTTTGGCCAGCCTCAGGCTTTGCCTCAGTCCGGAGACCTCCATAATGGCGGCGGCGGCGGCCAGCAGCGACGCCTGCTTATTCACAAAGACATAATATGATTAGACTCCTGGGAATAATATTTGATCCTCTGTTCGGCTCTTCTTCCCGAACACCAAACAGAGCATCAGGGGCTACTGTCTACACTGTGATACTTTCTCATAATTTAAAATACTTACCTCAAAGCCTGTCAGGAGGCTGGCGCAGGCTTCGGTCAATCTGCTTTCAGCGGACTGAACCTTCGCAATCATCGTACTCTTAAGAGTACGGTGTCCTTCATCAAGGGAAGCGCCCTGAAGAGCTTCCACCAAATTATCTGATGCCTCTGGACGGACAGAGATCATCGGCGTAGACGGCTCACCCCCCTTAGCGGGTGGCTGCCTGCCTGAATCCGGAATCACTGAAGGTTCCGGTATAGTATCCGGCTGGGG
>NC_057795.1:83523473-83605143 GCF_018294505.1 Triticum aestivum | reverse complement strand
CCAGGACTACCTCCTCCTGGCCCGGTATCCTCTGAGATAACACCTTGGTGTTATACGTGGGCCGGGGATCAGTGGAAGCCGTCGGGAGCAAATAGCTATTCATCTCCGACAAACTCAAGGACCCATCCGAGGAAAATAAGTCGATGGGGGCTTTGGGTGGACTGCACGAGCAAATCTTGACATAATAAGTAAAGTTAAAAACATGCAAAAGGTATTATGGCATCCGGATACTTACGACTTCACAAGGGGCTTGGCCCTGGGTAGCCACTCCTCCTCACTGTAGGCGGCGGTTGTGGAGTGGTCCGGAGGGAGGGTCCTTCCCTTCTTGGACACTTCGGCCTCCCCGGAAGGGGCGGCCTTCCTTTTCTTCACCCCCTCGGGTTGGGGGAGAGGGTTTTCCCCCTCCTCCTCCTCCTCATTGTCGTTGGAGGAGTGCGCCTCGGTGTCCTCGGACGATGAGTCCGGCACCACCTTGCATCGGAGACTTTTCCTGGTCCCCGTGGCCTTCTTTTTGGCCTTATTCTCCGGTAGCTCATAGGGCGCCGGAACCAGCATCTTCGTCAGGAGAGCGGTTGTTGGATCTTCAAGCAACGGAGCCGAACAGTCGATCCGCTCCGCTGTCGCCACATATTCCTGTCAGATCAATATGGTGGTTTAAGTTCCTCCCACAAGTATGCTGAGGAAAGGCACATCTTGCGAAATGAAGAATGCTTACTGCATTGGCGTGGCGCTTGGCGCTGAGTCTACGGTCCTCGGAAGTGGGAGGAGGAACTTCGATGAACTTGAACAACACCTTCCAGACGTCTTCGTGTGTCATGTTGAAGAGCCCTTGCAGCGTCTGGTGTTGGGCCGCGTCGAACTCCCACAGGTTGAATGCCCGAATCTGACACGGGAGAATCTAGCGAAATAGCATGACCTGGACCACATTGACCAGCTTGATATTCTTGGTTATCATGTTTTTGACACAGTTTTGGAGTCCGGTTAGCTCCACAGATGCGCCCTAGGCTAGGCCCTTCCTCTTCTAGGAAGTGAGCCGCACAGGGATGCCGGATTTGAATTCGGGAGCAGCCACCCAGTTGGCATCGCGCGGCTCGGTGATGTAGAGCCACCCCGATTGCCACCCCTTCACGGTCTCCACAAAAGGAGCCTTCGAGCCAGGTGACGCTGGGCATCTTGCCCACCATGGTGCCACCACACTCCGCCTGCTGGCCGACCACTATCTTCGGCTTCACGTTGAAGATCTTTAGCCACAGGCTGAAGTGGGCCCTAATGCAGAGAAAAGCATCGCACACGATGATAAAAGACGAGATGTTGAGGATGAAGTTAGGGGCCAGATCATGAAAATCCAGCCCGTAATAGAACAAGAGCCCGCGGACAAATGAGTGGAGGGGGAATCCCAGTCCGCGGACGAAGTGGGCGAGGAACAAGACCCTCTCATGGGGTCCCAGAGTTGGAATGATCTGCCCTATGTCCGGGAGCCGGTGTGCAATGTCTGCGGCCAAGTATACGGCCGCTCGGAGATTCGTAATGTCCTCCTCCTTGACGGAGGAGGCCACCCACTTGCCTCCCACTCCGGACATGTTTGGCTGTGCGAAGAACGTGAGAACTGGGGCACTGGAGCTCGAGCATGCGAGAATGGATGAGCGAAGAAGGAAGTAGGCGTGGGTGAAAGAGGAGAATCCTTATCTCTTTATAAAGGCGGTAGAAACTGTGCGCCTCCCCACTTGCCCTTCAAGATCGCTTATTTCCCAAGCGCCACGATTGCTGGCGCGGTTGGGTTACCCATACCCGTATTGATGAGAATCCCGTGATAAGGGGACATAATCTATGCTTCGACAAGACGTGTCAAGGAAACCGCCACGCATTATGTGCGGTAGATGGTTGTGAAAAAAGGTTCGAATAATGACTGAACCGTGGCGTGATGTCATGCTCTAAAAAGCTGTCAGCAGATTAGATTTGTGGAATATTATACTCTCTACGGTGGGATGTGGAATTTGTTTTGCAGAGCCGGACACGATCCTTGTGTTCTAATTCTTTTATGGAGTATTCGGAGAAGGAACCCGCCTTACAATGTTGAAGACAATTTGCATGCCGGACTCATCGTCATTGAAGCCTTGTTTAGGGGCTACTGAGGGAGTCCTGGATTAAGGGGTCCTCGGACATCCGGACTATATACTTTGGCCGGAGTGTTGGACTATGAAGATACAAGATTGAAGACTTCGTCCCGTGTCCGGATGGGACTCTCCTTTGTGTGGAAGGCAAGCTTGGATAGTCGGATATATAGATTTCCTTCTCTGTAACCGACTCTGTGTAACCCTAGCCCCCTCCGGGTGTCTATATAAATCAGAGGGTTTAGTCCGTAGGACAACAACAATCATAATCATAGGCTAGCTTCTAGGGTTTAGCCTCTATGATCTCGTGGTAGATCAACTCTTGCAATACTCATATCATCAAGATCAATCAAGCAGGAAGTAGGGTATTACCTCCATCGAGAGGGCCCGAACCTGGGTAAAACATCATGTCCCCACCCTACTGTCACCATTAGCCCTAGACGCACAGTTCGGGACCCCCTACCCGAGATCCGCCGGTTTTGACACTGACTCCCACCGTTCTCTCTCACAAAGTCGGTGAGTTGGCCTTCGTACCTTTCGCACTGCCGCGACATGGGCAGTTGCCGCCTCCCGCCGCCCTCCTCAAGGTTGAGCTATGTCCCAACATCCCTCAGGTGCAACTCCCTTTACAGCCGGCTTGCACCACTGCTCCAGCTGCCCACATCACTCCATGTGGATATTTCTCTACTTTTTTGCCCCACACATACCTCTACTGGCTTCTACGTAATGTATTTGTGATGAATTTATGTCTCATTAACTATTACCAATAATCTTATTCTAATCACACTTCTTCAATATCTTTGCCATAGGGATGCTCATCTTGATTTTGGCGAAACTGCACAAAATGATCCGATGGTCAAAGGGTTGCAAACTTCATTTCTTGGAAAACTTCATTTCTTGGAAAGCACAAATTAAAGCCTAGTTAGGGTTTACGGTTCAAGGGCTTGGGACTGCATGGATCATTTTTTTCTTTAGCTGCCTCCATTCCAATATAATTGTCAACTTTAGTAGTAGTACAACTTCGTACTAAAGTTTGCATAAAGTTGAGATACTTATTTTGGAACGGAGGGAGTACATATTTGCTATGATCTGTCAATCATTGAGATGCAATAGCATGCATGTTAGTCTCCTTTGTATTTGATGAAATGTTGCAACGGGCAACCTTGGACGCAAGATACATGTAACAGACGCTGGAAGCTTCATAGCATTGTACAAATTTATCTCGCAGATAAATTACAGTACGTACTATACTAGTACTATGTAAAGAGTTAGGTGTCGCAAAGTGTCCAGAAAATATGCTGATAGTGTGAGGTGGGCCATGTAATCACTGAGCCTGTTTGTTTTCACTGCTCTTGCACTCCTCCATTGTAAGAATGGAGAAAATTGTAATCTAGTAGTACCTCCTTTCGCCGAAAGCATGGGACATCCAGCAGTCCTACCACCTCAGTAATAATGACCAATGAGCCATCAAATCACATAGACCCAGCAGTAAGTTGGACGGACGAAGCAACCATCACTCTAGAATCCGCTTCTCCCTTCAACGCAGGCACCAGTGAGAGGTCGCGCCCGCTCTACCCGGGCCTGAATGCAGCACCGATTATTTAGAGTGGCGCTGACCGTTTCGGGCAGGAAGCATGCGCGGGTTATGGAGGGGCTTAGGGTTGGCCAGGCTGGTCAGGAGCGGGCGTGCCAGTTGTCCTCCTGTCCCTACCGGACGCCCGGAAACGAGAGGATGCACCGACTCGCGCGGCTAAAATCGTACACTACACACTATCTCTTTGTAGGAGTAGGTCGATCTGTCGCTCTCTCTAACACACACATACACACACACACGCACACACACTCATAGGTTCATAGAATAGGAAAATCATGCGAGTGCAAAGCAACAGGAAGTGAGATACAAATGGAGTATGTACAAGAAGAGAAGAGGTGACGAATATTCCATCAAACCTGGACTGAGGAGTAGTACTCCCTCCGTCTAGGTGTTAAGTCATCTTATGGAAATCAGATATTCCCAAAATGTTTAGGCGTCGTCCATTAACTTCGCATCTCAATCCCCTCCTGGCCTCGTTGCTAACGAGCATTGTTACTTAGGGAGCATTTGGATCCTTAGCAAGAATAGCTTATAGCATAGCCAGGCAAGGTTAGGCGTTTGGAACTTTTAAAATATGTTAGCTTTTGTGGGCCAGCTATCTTGGGTGGGCTAGAAAAACCTTACTAGCTCAGGAGAGCTAGATCGGCTCGCTTCCGACGGCAAACTTCGCGTAGTACTAGTAACATAGACAAGTAATGTATGCATGTTACTAGTCCAAGTTACTCACCACTATGACCAGCCTAATCAATGTAACCAAACGCTCCTTACTCTGCCTTGTTATCTCCCCCCCGAAACCCAATGCATGGAGCGCAACTACGCGTTGAACAGTCAAGAAATCAAAGTCGGCTTGCATGCGAGTTAATATGTGGCTCTGCTTGGTAGCTAAAACGGCATCTCTTAGTTGTTTGGATTAATTGTTGCGTTAGAGACAAAAATCAGGGTTTGATTGGAGGAATGACCAGTCAAGTTTCTCCTTCTCCTCCAATCTGCTTGCACCTTGGTCCCGCTGCACCTTCTAACATTACTTATTACACCTAGACGGAGGGAGTAGTACGAGATACGGTGGCACACTGAATTAGGTCGAATACAAGTGCCCAAAATTGTGTGCATGTTATAATAAGGATTCACTTAAAATAGTATGTGAGCGAACAAAGGGATCAATTGGACAGTGTTGATGAGCAGTCGCAAGATGTGTGAGGTAAGATACACCATTGGCGCTTTTAATTTTTCTTATTAATTTGTTTGTTTCCCCCTCTGACTGGTGGGACTCAACGTACTACGTGGAGAGAGGTAAGGTGACTAAGACTGCATTATTTCTGCACCACTGTGGATAGTCTTACCACCAAAGCCACATGACACGATAATGATTTAAATCCCAATGACTCCCACACACACACACAAAAACACAGCATGCTTGTCACACAAATGTAGGAATGTATAAAAGGTTATTTTCCTCTCGTTGAACATAACGGGAGGGTTGTGTAGCTGGTTAGCCTGTTCGCTCATCAGACTTGAGGTCTCGGGTTCGATAACTACACTTGAGCATAATTAGTGCCAGGAGGATTCTTTCACTGGTCAAACTGGATGGATACGGAGCTATACGATCTCGTAGTGACCGCATAATCACCTCATCACGTATAAGCTGCAGCCTCGGCGCTTGTTTTCTAGGGTTTGCACTCTTCACATACACTCTCTAGTATATATATATATATATATATATATATATATATATATATATGTACGCTGGAGCCTCAATGCTTGTAGTTGCTCTCTTCACACTCTCTCACCCTCTCTAGATCCAAACAAGACTTCGTTGGCCTATCTCTCTCTCCCCTCACTGTGGGTCAAAGAGCCGGCAGGATCCGTCTACCAGGAAGGGAAGGAGGCTTAACGATGTCGCCCTCGGCGAGGGAGGGAATCCACTACCTGCGCAGCTGTTCACTTTCACCCAGCGGCGGCGCGGGAGGACCTCCGACCCCTTCTTCTTCGCCGCCGTACATAGTGTGGGCCAAACGGCCTCCGGTCACCCACCGAACCACACCCCAATAACCTTAAGGTATAATTTACTTATTCCACATGCATTGTTCTAGCTGCATGTGGGCTTTTTCTGCTTCTGCACTAGATTCTAGGTGTTGGATCAAACAAAGTAGTGGGGAAAGTTGTATAGCATGAATCTAGGATGTGGTTCAAATAGGAAAGAAATGGGGGAAAGTAGTGGGGAAAGTTGTATAGCATGAATCTAGGATGTGGTTCAAAAATGAAAGGAAGGGGGAAAGTTGTATCGCATGAATCTAAGACGTGGTTCAAAGTGGAAAATAATGGGGGAAAGTAGTGGGGAATGTTGTATAGCATAAATCTAGGATGTGGTTCAAAGAGGAAAGGAAGGGGGGAAAGTACTAGTACAGACTGGATATCCAGCACCTACGTTGGTCGAAAAGGTAAAACAATGACAAATGCAGTACGCACATCTGTAACGAACTGATCTTTTGTTTTGGGGGACAAGGCTTTAGAGTTTGAGCAGGACTAAATTTGCTGCGCTCACATAGGGAAAGGTGCCTAAAGATAACAAAACCGGGACCAACACAAATATGCTGCTTGGTTGTTTGTTCTTTGTTGCAACAGACTATGCATCACCCCAGTCCATCTGTAGATGCACATGGTGCTGGTGCGTCCACTAACCCATGCAACTCTTTAGCTGTTGTTAATGTAAGGCCTTGTTTGGTTAAAAACTCCCTAGTCCCTACCTACTTGGTTCCAGGGACTAAACATGGACTAGAGGTTATTAAATGACATGCTAAAAGACCGTGTTACCCCTAGTAATGAACTAATAGAGACAAGGTGCAATGCGTGGCAGGGGGGACTATTGGAAAAAGTCCCAAAAAGACTCCCTCGGGGTCTTCTTTCTTTAGTCCCAAATGCCCACTTTTAGTCCCAAAAAGTCCCTCCTATTTGGTTTAGATGGGACTGACACAGAGTTTTTTTAGTCCCTACACCAAAATGTCCCTGTAAACAAACACCCTCTAATAATGCCGCTGGAAAATTGATGCAATGCCACAGTTAAAAGCAAATTACATGTTTAACGAATTTTGTTGTTAATATAATCTCTTTATTAATATTAATCAATGTCATCGTTAGAGAAATGCTACTGTCTTGCTTTCTTTCCCATTTAGATAAGTTAGATGCTTCTTTTTGTTGGCTTCTGTGTCATCCATCGTTATTGACCACTAGTTGTTTCCTTTGCACCTCTGTGTAAACAGGGTTATCTACTTCACCTCGTTGCCATTGTGAGCTTTTGTTGCACTACACAAAACACTTTCATTTTAAGAGTGTTTTGTGCGGTTCAACCAAAATGTCACACCGAGAACGTTGCTTAATTGCTTGATCTTAGTGGAACTGCACAAGAGGAGATCTTACTTCCTATACGTGTTGGCAAATTTGGTTCAGATCTTCTTCTTGTGAGTTGTTTGAATTCCGCGTCATGAGAGGTCAGTACTAGCCTTCTTTCACATGATTCTGCAGTGTGCTTTCATATGTTGTGCTACTTGTACGGTAATGTTGCTTCATTTTAGTGAACTGCACAAATGGGACAAGACTTCCAATCTGTATGTGCACCGCAATATCCCATTGAGGTAAGATAAGGATATTTCACAACTATTGGCCTGTATTTTGCCACTTTCATCAGATAATTAATGTCATTGTTTAGTGCTATACTTGTGCTCCCTAATTGACATGCCAAATCTTACATTTAAGGCCAAGCTTGTCTGTTATTGAACCAAGTGATGAAGGGGAAGAACAGGCGGAAGAAAAATGAAAAACAACTCCCGGTCCTCTAATGAAGCACCGGAACTGTGATGACACGAGTAATGATGTAGTTTTGCATCTTAATTTATTGTTACGGCTGGAACAAGCAATTGTTTTGCCACTAATTTGATGCCACTCTTATTGTAATACGCAATTATCTCAACTTATGCAAACAGGGATCTTCTTTGAAGATACCATATATTTTAGTGGAACTGCACAAGAATATGTTGGAAACATTAAACTAATCGAGGAGTATATAGTAAGCATGGCCACCACAGTAGATAGCAATAGATGGTTCCAGAGAAGTGCTTCATTTGTATGCTCTACACAATAAGCCTCCTGACAAAGGTTGGTACTCGCCCACGGATTTCATCCATATGATTGAGCTTTGTCATCTCTATTGATGTTGTGCTACTGTTTAGATACTGTCATGAAAAATTGGTATTATCCTTGAGAAGTGCTTCATCTGTATTGTTTTAAATATTTCCTTTTGTTTTCTTCAAGCAAACAGGGATGCTAGCATTTAGTTGTCCACTTATCTTTGCATAATAGGATCATCCTCCTCTGAAGAAGAATATGGAGTACATGAAGTGACTAGTTCCGATTATGCCAAGAGGAAGAAGCCCTGTCTACATTCTCATCAGAAGGAGCAGTTGAAGGATGGTTACATTACTCTACACAAGACCAAACTAACTTCAGCTTAGAAGGACTGACAAATCTCCATTTTCTTGTTGTGATGCGCAAGTACAATGTTGTTATAGGATTCTTTCCGGTGAGTTCCATTTTTCTCGAAGTGTGCTCTACATGGACCATATAGGTGCATGTCGGTGTCAAAACTGGCGGATCTCGGGTAGGAGGTGGGGCCAGTGTTCGGCTCCAACGCCGATGAGTCTGCGGCCTCCATGGCGGGGTCCATCCACCCGTCCTCGGATGGCACAATCTGCTCCGGATTGATTCCCAGGGCCGCTGCAGGCGCGATCTCCCGAACACTGTCCGATGGCAGATCTAAGTCATGCTCGTCGTGACTGTTCGGTGCACCTGACATGGGCTCGAATCCGTTGAAGATCAAGTATCCGCGGATGTTGGCGGTATAGTTCAAGCTTCCAAACCTGACCTGGTGGCCAGGGGCGTAGCTATCGATCTGCTCCAGATGGCCAAGCGAGTTGGCCCGCAGTACGAAGCCACCACATATGAAGATCTGTCCGGGGAGGAAAACCTCCCCCTGGACCGCGTCATTGAAGATGATTGAAGGAGGCATCAAGCCCTATCGTGACGGCATAGTGGAACTCTCAATGAAAGCACCAATGTCGGGGTCAAAACCGGCAGATCTCAGGTAGGGGGTCCCGAACTGTGTGTCTAAGGCTGATGGTAACAGGAGGCGGGGGACACGATGTTTACCCAGGTTCGGGCCCTCTCGATGGAGGTAATACCCTACTTCTTGCTTGATTGATCTTGATGATATGAGTATTACAAGAGTTGATCTACCACGAGATCGTAGAGGATAAACCCTAGAAGCTAGCCTATGATTATGATTGTTCTTGTCCTACGGACTAAACCCTCCGGTTTATATAGACATCGGATGGGGATAGGGTTACACAGAGTCGGTTACAGAGAAGGAGATCTACATATCCGAATTGCCAAGCTTGCCTTCCACGCAAAGGAGAGTCACATCCGTACATGGGACGAAGTCTTCAATCTTGTATCTTCATAGTCCAACAGTCCAGCCAAAGTATATAGTCCATCTGTCCGAGGACCCCTTAATCCCGGACTCCCTCAGTAGCCCCTGAACCAGGCTTCAATGACGATGAGTCCGGCTCGCAGATTGTCTTCGGCAAGGCAAGGCGGGTTCCTTCTCTGAATACTCTATAGAAGATTTTGAACACAAGAGTCGTGTCCGGCTTTGCAAAGCAAATTCCACATACCACCGTAGAGAGCACAATATTCCACAGATCTAATCTGCTGACAATTTTCCATAGCGTGACATCACACCATGGCCCAGTCATTATTCAAACCGTTTTTCACAACCAACTACTGCACATATTGCGAGGCGATTTCCTTGACACGTCTTGTCCAAGCAGAGATCATGTCCCCTTCTGGATTCTCATCGATATGGGTGTGGGTAACCCAACCGTGCCATCAATCGTGGCGCTTGGGGAATAAGCGATTTTAACGGGCAAGTGGGGAGGCGGACAGTTTCTACCGCCTTTATAAAGAGATAGAGATCCCCCTTTTTGACCCACACCTTCTTCCTCCTTAGCTCATCCAATCTCGCACTCTCGAGCTCCAGCTCCCAAGTTCTCACCTTCTCCGTAAAGCCATTCCAGACATGTCCAGAGCAGGAGGCAAGTGGCTGGCCTCCTCCGTTATGGAGGAGGGCATCACGAAGCTCCGGGAGGCCGGATACTTAGCCGCAGACATCGCGCACCGGCTCCCGGAGGAAGGGCAAATCATCCCTTCTCTGGAACCCCACGAGAGGGTTGTGTTTCTCGCCACTTCATTCGCGGACTGGGATTTCCCCTCCACCCATTTGTCCGTGGGATCATGTTCTATTATGGGATGGACTTTCACGATCTAGCCCCCAACTTCATCCTCAACATCTCGGCGTTTATCGTCGTGTGCGAGGCTTTCCTCCGCATCAAGCCACACTTCGGCCTGTGGTTGAAGATCCTCAACATGAAGCCGAAGATAGTGGTCGGCCAGCAAGCGGAGTGCGGAGGCACCATGGTGGGCAAGATGCCCAACGTCACCTGGCTCGAAGGCTCCTATGTGGAGACTATGAAGGGGTGGCAATCGGGGTGGTTCTACATCACCGAGCCGCGCGACTCCAACTGGGCGGCGGCCCCCGAATTTCGATCTGACATCCCCATGCGGCTTACCTGCTGGAAAAGGTAGGGTTTAGCCTGGGGTGAGCCAGCGGAGCTGACCGGACTCCCGAACTACGTCAAGAATATGATAAGCAAGAAAATCAAGCTTGTCAATGTGGTCCAGGTCATGCTCTTCCGCCGGATCCTCTCGTGCTAAAGACGAGAATTTAATATGTGGGAGTTCAACCCGGCCGAACACCAGACGCTGCGAGAGCTCTTTGACACGACACACAAGGACGTCTGGAAGGTGTTGTTCAAGGCCACCGAGGTACCTCCTCCTGTTACCGAAGATCGCAGGCTCAGTGCAAAGCGCCCCGCCAATCCGGTAAGTTTTCTATGTGTTACAAGATGCTCCTTCCCCTAATATATTTTTGAAATGAATTTAAGCCTTCCCATGAATCTTCACAGGACTGGGTGGCGACAGCGACGCGGATCGACTGCCCAACTCCACTACCCAAAGACACAGCGACGGCTCTCCTAGGGTAGATGCTATTTCTAGCGCCCTATGAGGTGCCGGAGAAGAAGGCCATGGGGACCAGGAAAGGTCTCCTGCGCAAGGTGGTGTCGGACTCATCGTCCAAAGACACCGAGGCGCACTCCTCCAATGAAAACTAGGAGGAGGAAGAGGAAAAACCCCTCCCCCAAACCGAGGAGAGAAGAAAAGGAAGGCCGCCCCATCAAGGGAGGCCGAAGGGTCCAAGAAGGGAAGGACCCTCCCTCCAGACCACTCCACAACAGGCGCCTACGGCGACGAGGAGTGGCTACTGTCGGTGTCAAAACCGGCGGATCTCGTAGTAGGGGTCCTAAGCTAGGCGTCTTGGAGCAATTGTAACATGGACACGGGGTTTTACCCAGCTTCGGGCTCTCTTGAAGAGATAATATCCTACATGCTGCTTTTGATTGTATTCATATGGGTGTAGTACAGAGTACATGTGTCTACCACGAGATTGTAGTAATGAATATATGAGATTGTTTATTGACTAGCCTGGCCTCAGTTTATATAAGACACCGGAGGCCTAGGGTTTAGGAGAGTCCTTGTCTTGGGCGCCAAGTCTTGTGGAGTCTTCCTTGTATGCGGTAGGGGTTGTCCGAACTGGCCCATGAGTATGCGGCCATGGGGGTCCTCGGCCCACTCCAACAGGCCGGGAGACGACGTGGTGAGTACCCCCTAGTCCAGGACACCGTCAGTAGCCCCCTCAACCGATATTCAAGTTGGGGACGCTCCTTGATTCTTCCGAATTTCTCTTTATCTTTGGTCGTCGGTCTTAAAACTGGTTCAACTAATCTTCCCATCTTCGATCTTGAGGATCGCTGGAGTGAATCCGAAGAGTTTACACGTCGGGTATCCGAGGAGCCCTTTAAGTCTTCGGCCTTTATCAATGCCTTGTTATTTTTATGCCACGTCTCGGGTTTGAAGTTGTTCCCATGCGGCGGTGTACTCTTGCATCCGAGCTCCAACGCTGGACTGCTTCCGAGGTATCTTTTGCAGCCGAGCACCAACGCTGGACCGCTTCCGAACTCCAATGTCGGAATCTATCCGAGCTCCAACCCCGGAATGTATCCAAGCTCTAACGCCGGACTATGTCCGAGCTCCAATGCCGTACTGTATCCGAGGTGTCATAGATCACCTTGGTTCAAAAAGGTTGCAGGAGTTTAGCCGAGCTTAATGCCGGAAATGCCCTCTATGGAGCCAGCCACTTGCATCCGAGCTATATCGGAAATGCTTTCGAGGTGGATCAGCACCTCGGTCATGGGCTGATTGTTTGCGACTTTTATTTCCGATGCGTGCAAATTTATTTGCTGTTAATATGTATAACCAGTAGCCCTGAAGGTGTGTGTCGGTCTAAATCCCGAGATGCACCTGAAGGATGACATAATATCGCTGATCCCAGTAGCCCCTGAGACTTAGGTTGATTCGCAAAATCGGCCTGAGGATCAATTCCCAGCTCGGCAGCATACTTAGGAATAGAAACGCGGTGTGCAAAGTTCTCGAGTCTCAGGTTGGGTGCGGCCGACCAACCTAAGGATAATAATCTCCTCGAAAACTATATTGCATTTTAAACTTTCTGCATTGGATTGTCAATGCAGTAGCCCCCGAGACACTGGTCAGGTGGCAACACCAGATCAGGGGATCGATGTGCCATTTTAATATTTGTAAATAATAAGCCTGAAGCCTAGTAGCCCTCGGGCCTTAATGCGGGCACGAGAGGCTGTATTAAGTGTCGATATCCATAGTAAAATCACAAATTATATGTAATGACTCTATGTATCCAAGTACTTTACGCAATTAATGCTCGGATCCGCATTGTACAAAACTTTTGTTGACCGACCATCGGCTTCAACCTCCTCGGCCAGCAACCGAGGGGTGTTTGTCCTACATTATAAAGCCTTTATGAGGGAAAAGATTTACGGCAAACAAGGCAATCCAGCCATACGGTTTTATAAACAAAGGTACGCAGAGAGACATGTTATATTATTGTTTAACATAAGAAACATCGTCCAAAGAAAATAGTCCCGCTATCAGTTCCTTTCTTTGGGTTGTCATGCTAAGCATGATCATGAAATCTCAGCTCTGGTCAATGTGGGAGGAAAATACTGAGGATTTAGTTCGGGGAAAGCTTCCAAACTCTATGGTCTAAATGAACACAAATTTTCACTTCCGTTGCGATCATTTATAATCTGGAAGTGGCCCATCGTCGGCTTCTACCTCCTTGTAGATGCTACGCATGGTGGTTCTGTAATAACAAAACAACCCTTAGCCGACGTCTCGGTGCCTGAAGGCGGTTGTGTTGGCGGAAACGAGGCAATCAGATATGCGGGCTTTATAACTTTCACTTAGTCATAGCAGCTTAAAGTTGGGAGGCCAACAAGTAGCCCCCCGGTTAGTGTTCGGTGACAGCCGAGGTCAAGCCGTAAACACTTCGGCCAATGTTATGAACGGCCCGTCATTTAATATAGTCATTGGACCATTGACCAGTTTACGTTTATTGTGACAGTCAGTTTTCGGCTTTCTCCACTGAGGTGCTTAACCATGCGAGCTGGAAGCACAATCGCAGTGGTTCTCCCTTTGCACACCTAGCCAAAAAAGCGGAACATAGGAGGCAAGCACAGGAGCCGGGCAACCCAACTATTGACCGAAGACACAATTTGAAATTCATGCATATATAGCAATATCCGAGAATTTTTGCCGAATCTCTAAAGGTGTCCGGCGTTGCACTGCGAGACTTATGCGGAAAACACACAAATAGTTGAAAAGTGCCACAAGATTGGAAAGCCAAAAAACGTCAGTAAAAACTCGACGTCCGAACTAGATCAATTGTTCGGTGCCAATCAGAAAATTTGTCTTAGGAAAAAAATTGTGCTTTTGTCGTGCTTTAACATGACACACCTTATCTCAAGACTTCAAGCGGGTCATCCTATGGCTTCAGCCTCCTATCCCGAAGGCGGAGTACTTCTCATTAGGCCAGTTTAGCAAACTTTAGTGGCCTTGAGAGAGAAATTAGGCTCCCCGGCTATTCACCACAAACTCACGTCGAAAAAAGGAGTGATAGAAAAAAGACTTTGCAACGGCTAAGAAGAAGAACACTTATTATAGAATGGCTCGTTTTAATTTAAGGGCCCCCAAGTGACTTGGGTAAAAAAAATTATGTATAATGATTGGATGTACCGAAGTACTTATATCATATATGTGTTCACCCGAACTTTAAACGTGTCTTAACCGACCGTCGGCTTCTCCCTCTTCGGCCAAGGGCCGAAAAGTGTTATGTACTCCACCTGTCGAGAATATCGACGGTGTTTCCAATAACCAGGAAATTAGGCCATAAGGCTGTAACAGACAAAGCGCGCTCAGGGAACTTATGCTATATTACTGACAAAGTGTAAGAAGCATCTTCGAAAAAAATAGTACCTCCACCGATACCTTTCTTCGGTTGGTCATTGTTACTTATGAGACTTGTGCAATAGATTTTTTGTACTCATGAGTTCCGTTGTGTGCCGACCATCGTTGAAAACAATAAGAGCGCTAGCTTTCGGCTTCACCCAGTCTGAGGTCCGAGCTCGGATGACCCGATCGTGACAATCGTCGAGGTGCTTCCTTTACTCCCTAGCCAAACAGTCGGGAACGTAGGGGTAAACATAGGAGCAAGGCAACCCAGCTTGCAAATCGCTTAAGTCAACATGGTGCATATTGTGGCGTAATACATGAACAAGGAACGAAGCCGTACAAGTATAATCATTTGCAAGAGGAAAGGCTTCATAAAGGAAGCCCCCAAGTAAACGGGATATTTGAATTTGTGTGTCACAAACAAAGTTTGGACAAGGAAGTTTTTCACAAACAACTTTTTTCTAAAAAAAGTATAATTCTTGGTCGGACCGAACAAAATTTAAAACTGAAAGTCTTTGAGCATGAAAACGACTTAGCTGGTCAATGTGTTCGGCATTAATGAGGCGGTCTGAGCTTGATGCGGGACAAAGTTCCAGCCCCCAGGCTGGTCTCGAGGTGGCCGAGCAGAGAGCTCGGCACTCCGAATTGGCGACACAGCACGCCCGCTGTGGAGAGGTGAAGCGCCTAGCTCGGCCGAGGTGATGAAGCAGGTCAGCCGGTGATGCCGGAGTCCCCACGTCAGCCGACGCGTCAAAACAGGTCGGCGCCGATTTACCTGTGCACATGAAACAGTGCAAACCAAAGGTAATGAAAAATAAAGGTAAACATAATAGTAATTCTACTTAATTAATTTAAGTGAAGTAAATAATAAAAATATGGTCTGTGCGCCATGGACGGTCAGGTGGAGCGGCAGCACGGAAAACCCGACACGGGGACGCGCATCGAGGCGACACCATGACTTGGCCGACGCAGGTGGGACGATGACATCGACTTGTCGAGGTGTTAGTGCGGCCCGGCCTAAACAAATTGCATCACGGGGATGTTGACGCAGGTGAGAGGTTATCGGCCAGAGCAAAAATCTGATTGTGAACCGCCAGCACTAATAACCTGCGCGCCAAATATACTGGTAGTAGGAGAAAAAGCGAGTAGTATGTATCTGCAAGAACAATTTTAATAGGAGAAAAAGCACCTAATTGCTTGTATTGGTAAAAGCTGCAATACCAATCACTAGTACTAGTATATGTAATTTACGGGAGAAACACCAATTGTACTGTCGTACTAGTACCAATCGTGCTAGCACTTGGATGATCTCTTGTGCACTTGCTACCACGATGCAAGGCCACTTTGTTTTAACGGAACTGATGGCCTGACCGGCAACAATCCTGCTACTTGAAAAATAGAAAGTAAAGAAAGGAAGAAAAGAAGAGAATCTCCCTGATGTGTGTGCGGAGGAGCGAGGCGTAGAAATCGGGGATAAAACACCAGGAGTAGTACTGCCTAACCAATCAGTCCTCAAAAAAGTGATGACCAATTAGTACTTTTGACTGGAGTCCACAACATGGACTTCCTGCTGGAATTGTGGGAGTACTAGTACTCTCCACGTGACTTCAGCTCTCCAAGGCACTTTAGTGTTCCACGTGCTAGCCCAGATTGAAGGTAGTAGCCTTGAAATAATTGAATATTGCTACAAGCAAGCATTCATTTATTAGTAAGAATCACCCATGCATCAGGTAACAACCGACCGGAGGCAGAGTCGCTATTTGAATAAAATAAAAAAAGAAAAGGTAGAATACCATCCTTCCATGCTCGCTGCCCGAACAAGACAATTTGTGCTTTGTGGTTTGTTCAAGACGAGGGATTGCACGTGGTTCAAAGATAGCCCGTCCTGCACTAGTTCGGATGCAGCATCCACATAGTTCTCGGTCGTGCAGGCGTTCTGATGCTCGGCGGCGGCCGGCGCCTAAATTCATTTGATCTGATCTCAGATGAAAGCAACATTGGAGAGACCTGCGTAATAAAATAGTGATCCGAGAACAATAATTCCCAAAGGAACTAATTTGTGCGGAACAGATTTAACTGAAAAAATATCACCTGATTATCCCATCGATCCGTGACAATCACCCAGCAGGCTCTTAATGAAAGCACCAATGTCAGTGTCAAAACTGGCGGATCTCGTAGTAGGGGTCCTAAGCTAGGCGTCTTGGAGCGATGGTAACATGGACACAGGGTTTTACCCAGCTTCGGGCTCTCTCGAAGAGATAATACCCTACATGCTGCTTTTGATTGTATTCATATGGGTGTAGTACAGAGTACATGTGTCTACCACGAGATTGTAGTAATGAATATATGAGATTGTCTATTTACTAGCCTGGCCTCGGTTTATATAAGACACCGGAGGCCTAGGGTTTAGGGGAGTCCTTGTCTTGGTCGCCAAGTCTTGTGGAGTCTTCCTTGTATGCGGTAGGGGTTGTCCGAACTGGCCCATGAGTATGCGGCCATGGGGGTCCCCGGCCCAATCCAACTGATCGGGAGACGACGTGGTGAGTACCCCCTAGTCCAGGACACCGTCAACTACCTAGGGACAAGCCCCTGGCGAAGTCGTAAGTATCCGGATACCATAATACTTCTGCCATATTTAGCTTTATGGCTTCTCATCATGTTAAAATATGTTCATGCAGTCCGTCCAAAGCCCGCATCGACCTATCCTTCTCGGATGGGTCTTTGAGCTCGTCGGCGATGAACAGCGATTCGCTCCCGACGGCCTCCACACCCTGGCCCGCGGACGACACCGAAGTGTTGTCTCAGATGATACCGGGCCAAGGGAGATAGTTCTGGAGGCGCCTCAAGGGGAAACCCCCGATGTCGGGCACATGGGGGGGAAGATCCCCATGGATTCTGTTGAGGGGGTCGCAGCAAGCTTGGCCCCCAGCCGGATACTGCACCAGAACCTGCCGTGGTTCCGGTTTCAGGAAGGCAGGCCCTCGCTAAGGGGGCGAGCCGCCTGTGCCGATGACCTCTGTCCATCCAGAGGCATCGGACAACTTGTTGGAAACGCTTCAAGGCTCTTCCATTGATGAAGAACACCGTACTCTTATGAGTACGGTGATTGCAAAGGTTCAGTCTGCCAAAAGCGGATTGAGCAAAGCCTGCGCCAGCCTCCTAACAGGATTTGAGGTGAGTAATTAAATTATGAGGAAATATCACTGTGTAGACAATAGCCCCTGATGCTCTATTTGGTGTTCGAAAGAAAGGCAAAACAGAGGATCAAATAACCTCCATAGGAGTGTAATCATATTATGTCTATGTGAATAAGCAGGCATTACTGCTGGCCGCTGCTGCCCGTACTGCGGAGCTCTCCGGACTGAAGCGGGACCTGAGGCGGGCCGAGGAAGAGCTCGGCCTCGTGAAGAGGCAGCGCGAGGAGAATAAAGGTAAGTGATACCCCGTTTGAATTTCATATAAAGGAAAAATTGTTGACGATAATAGAAGCATCATGTATATAATAGGGGCCACGACCAAAGTGGCGTCCCTTAAGAAGGCGTTGTCCGAGGCCGAAGACAAAGCGACCAAGGAGCGCACCGAGCGCGAAAAATAGTAGGCTCAGGTTGATGAGGTCCAGCAAGAGCTCCAGGACTTCCTCAAAAAATTCGAGTCCTTGGAGCGTGACTCCAAGATGCAAGAGTCGAAGCTTGCGAAGGCCCTCCAGAGCGTGCAAGACGCCAAGGTCGAAGCCCGAAAGGCCCTCCCGGAGATTGAGGCAGCCAAGAAGATAGCGGCGGGTAAGGCATTCATTATGCAAAGCAAGCATGTGAAGGAGACTTTCCTTTTACTTACCCGAATTCGGAGCTCTCAAGGAGCATTCACAAATCTGCCGCACAGCATCTCTGATGCCGCAGAGTTCTACCGAGCTGAGGAAGGGAGCTCGACGGATAAGTTGTTTTGGTCCCAGTATATTGGGGCCGAACATTCAATGCCTTTGAGCGATCAGCTGAAGCAACTGGTCGAACTTCACAAGGCGGCCGAACTGGCCATGAAGGACCTCATAGTCCGGCTGTGACCTAGCGAGCCCCTGCCCGGCAGCTACTTCGGCCTTGTCAAGTGGATGGTAAATGCATGTCCGCGGCTAGAAGTCATTAAGCGGTCAGTCTGCATTGAAGGTGCATGCAGGGCCTTGGCACGTGCGAAAGTGCACTAGGCGAAGATGGATGCCGAGAAGCTGGTGACGGAGGGGCCACCGAAGGACAAGGAGCATCGCCACCCCAAACAGTATTATGACAATGTCATTAAGGGTGCCTGCCTTGTGGCGGATGAATGTGCTAAGGATGTAATATTTGGATGAATGTACGCATATCATCCTGTAATATGAAAACGAGTTCATGTGCTCTATATGGCGCTTGTTAATTTTAAATATTACCTTCTGTGCGGCCGTTTATAAAATCTTGAGAGTTGGCCAGTCGTCGGCTTCTGCCCCCATGTAAGTAGTACTGGGGTGTTCGGGATAAATATAAATACTCTTTATCCAAATTTTTGGTCCTTTTAAGGAGGTGTTTAGCACAGCGAACAAGGCAATCGGACTATACAGCTTTATCACTCTCACTTGGCCATAGAAGTCTACAATTTTAAATGTTGGCGAAACCCCTAGTATTCGGAAGGCCGAACTTGGGGCGCTATATACGCCTAAATCGGGCAAGGCCAATTCTTCGCCTGAAGCGGAAAAAATCTTTAAGGATTTGAGACCTCTTGAACAGATACCAGCTCTTGCCTCGTCATGACAGTCAGTTTTCGACTTTCTCTACTGAGGTGCTTGTCCGGAAGAACCGGGACACAATCGCAGTAGTTCTCCTTGTGCTACCTTAGCCGATATAGCGGAACATAAGGTACCAAAACATAGGAGCCGGGCAAACCCAACTATTGACCCAAGACATGATTCAGAGCTGATGCATATAATGCTATAAGTTCGGGGTGACGCACTGTCAAAAGTGTTCGGACTTTTCTTGCCATGTTATGGGGTACACTGAAGCCCCTGGCAAACGAGTGTAATAAATAAACAGTAAAGGAAAGGGGTAAATAAATGTAATAGTAAGCTGACTTGTACACTATTTTCCCTTGTTATTCGAATAATACGTCAAAGCGTACATATACAAGTAGTGCGATAAGCAAAATAGGACTGTTTGACACATCCTGACCAAGAGCGAGTTGTGTGCGGGTATGTAAAACAGGTACAACGATCGTTATCAGAGACCACCTGAGGATTCCCTTGTACGCCCAAGCTTCTTGTCTTCTTGGTGTGTCCGTCCCGCTATGTGTCCGATATTCGGTCTATCGGAAGTGCCTCCCGAAGATAGGGACCTGAAAGAAAAAAGGTGTAAAGATGCGTGGGTCCTGGGGCGGTCAAACCGCATTGTGGACCGTGTCATAGCCGTGCCTTTGCCTATGCCCATGGTATTTTAAGTGCGTAGTTATGTACGCGCGGCACAAATTTCGGTGGTTGACTGGGACTAGGACGGAGGCCGAATTGCTAGTCGAGCTCTGGACATGCCGGACGATCCGGTTGCAGGGTACTCTGGACTCGCTTGACGGTGTCCGAGATCTTTATCGCTGAATTGGTTGTTTGCCTAAGAAGGCTGTTTTGTACTTCTGCCGCGAGGGCCACCGTGTGCTCCTCCGTACAGAGCGAGCGCTCTGTGTTTCCATTAACTGTTATAACCCCGCGAGGTCCTGGCATTTTGAGCTTGAGGTATGCATAATGCGGTACCGCATTGAATCTGGTGAATGCGGTTCGTCCGAGCAGTGCATGATAGCCACTGCGGAAGGGGACGATATCGAAGAATTGCTCCTCACTTCGGAAATTATCCGAAGATCCGAAGACCACTTCCAGTGTGATTGAGCCCGTGCAATAGGCCTCCACACCTGGTATGACACCTTTGAAGGTGGTTTTTGTGGGCTTGATCCTTGAGGGGTCGATGCCCATTTTGCACACTATATCCTGATAGAGCAGGTTCAGGCTGCTGCCACCGTCCATGAGGACTCGTGTGAGATGGAATCCATCGATGATGGGGTCAAGGACCAATGCGGCTGAACTGCCATGATGGATACTGGTAGGATGGTCCCTGCGATCGAAAGTGATCGGACAAGAGGACCATGGGTTGAACTTTGGGGCGACTGGCTCCATCGCATAGACGTCCCTTAGTGCACGCTTCCATTCCCGCTTGAGAATATGGGTTGCTTATATCATATTCACAGTTTTCACCTGGGGAGGGAATTTCTTCTATCCTCCTGTGTTCGGCGGCCGGGGCTCCTCGTCGTTATCGCTATGCGGCCCTATTTCCTTCTTTTCGGCATTCAACTTGCCGGCCTGTTTGAAGACCCGGCATTCTCTGTTGGTGTGGTTCGCGAGTTTATTGGGGGTGCTGTGAATTTGACATGAGCGATCAAGTATGCGGTCCAAACTGGACGAGCACGGATTGTTTCTTTTGAATGGCTTTTTCCGTTGTCCGGATTTAGAGCCTCTAAATCCGGCATTGACTGTCGTGTCTTCGGCGTTGTCGCCATTGTTGCGACGCTTGTGTCTATTGCGTCCTGGCTTGCCATTGCTATCTCTGGCGTCTGAATCGCCAGAGTTTTTTGGTGTGATGTTGCTACGAGCCAGCTAGCTGTCCTCACCCATGCAAAAGCGGGTCATGAGTGTCGTGAAGGCTTCCATGGACTTTGGCTTCTCTTGGCCGAGGTGTCGGGCGAGCCATTCGTAACGGATGTTATGCTTGAAGGCTGCTAAGGCCTCGGCATCCGGATAGTCAACAATTTGGTTCTTTTTAGTTAGGAACCGAGTCAGAATTTCCTGGCTGACTCTCCAGGCTGTTGGGTTATGTGACTTAAGTCATCAGCATCCAGTGGTCACACGTAAGTGCCCTGTATGTTGTCAAGGAATTCATCTTCCTGGTCCTCCCAACTAACGATGGAGCTTGTTGGCTGGCTATTCAGCCAATGCCGAGCCAATCCTTTGAGCTTAAGTGGTAGGTACTTGATGGCATGCCAGTCATCGCCGCGGGCCATGTGAATGTGTCAGAGAAAATCTTCAATCCATACCGCGGGGTCTGTTGTGCCATCATATGATTCAATGTTCACGGGTTTAAACCCTTCTGGGAATTCATGATCCATTACTTCATCAGTGAAGCATAGGGGGTGTGCGGCGCCTCTATGGCGGGCTACATCCCGACATAGTTCAAATGAGTCCGGTCTATTGTAGTCCGCCCGGTCGGACTTTTGTTTATTGTATCCAGCGTGACGGTCATCGTCGCGCGTTGTGGCGCGCCCCCGTGATCCGTAGATTGATCTTGACTGTCCTGCTTTGTTTTCCAATACGTCTCGCAGGTCCTTCGTGTAGCCCCGGGCCTTAGTATTATTGTTTGATTGGCGACGGGGTGCGGTCTGGACTTCGGGCTGGTATGCCGCTTTGTCTCGGCCATGGGGTGGCCGGTCAGCAGCATCATGCGTTGGTAGTGTGAGATTTAATGCCTCCTCCTCGAGTTGAGGTAGCAACCTGCGCTTTGGGTAACTTTTGGTAGGGCGCTCGAGTCCGTATTCCTCGGCAGCCAGGACCTCGGTCCATCTATTAGTTAGCAGATCTTGATCAGCTTGAAGCTATTGCTGCTTTTTCTTCAGGCTTTTTGCAGTGGCTATAAGCCGGCGCTTGAAGCGCTCCTGCTCGATGGGATCCTCAGGCACGATGAATTCTTCATCTCCAAGGCTCACTTCATCTTCGAAGAGAGGCATGTAATTATCATCCTCTGATTCTCCATCTATTGCATGTTCTTTAGGGCTAGCTTGCCCATCTTCTTGCTAGGCCTGCTCGAAGCTTGGCTGGGCAAGATTGTTTTCGTCTTCGGCACCATTCGGATTGTTATCATCTCCTGTGTCGGTATCACTATTTTTGCTATGGCAAGGCTTGGAGCGGCGCCTATGACGCCGGGGCCTAGATTGCTTCTCCAAGGGATTATCTTCCGTTGCCTCATCGCCATTGCTTTCTTTGGGGGTGTCCGCCATATATATATCATATGATGAGGTGGTTGTCTAGTGCCCTATAGGCGGTGGTTCCTATTCTTCTCCTACATCGTCCTCCATACCATCGATGCCTTCGGAGTTGACGTCAAGCACGTCGGTTAAGTCATGGACAGTGGCTATTAAGTGGGTGGTGGGTGGGGAACGAATTTCTTTGTTGTCCGCTTCCCACTCGAGCCGGACATAGTTCGGACAAGAGTCTCCTTACAAGGAGAGAGACCTCAATGAATTTAGCACATCACCCAAGGGCAAGTGCTGAAAGATATCCGCGGAGGTGAACTCCATGACCGGGGCCCAATCAGATTCGATAGGCACGGACGTACGCGGATTGGATCCTGTAGGTGGAGACGAGTCCGAGGGTCCGATGATATCGGCCTCATAGGAGGTGGGGTCAGTGTTCGGCTCCAACGCTGATGAGTGTGCGGCCTCCATGGCGGGGTCCATCCACCTGTCCTCGGATGGCACAATCTTCTCCGGATTGATTCCCAGGGCCGCCGCAGGCGCGATCTCCCGAACACTGTTCGATGGCAGATCTAAGTCATGCTCGTTGTGACTGTTCGGTGCACCTGACACGGGCTCAAATCCGTTGAAGATCAAGTCTACGGGGATGTCAGCGGTATAGTTCAAGCTTCCAAACCTGACCTGGTGGCCAGGGGCGTAGCTATTGATCTGCTCCAGATGGCCAAGCGAGTTGGCCCGCAGTACGAAGCCGCCACATACGAAGATCTGTCCGGGGAGGAAAACCTCCCCCTGGACCGCGTCATTGAAGATGATTGAAGGAGCCATCAAGCCCTATCGCGACGGCACAGTGGAACTCTCAATGAAAGCGCCAATGTCGGGGTCAAAACCGGCAGATCTCGGGTAGGGGGTCCCGAACTGTGTGTCTAAGGCTGATGGTAATAGGAGGCGGAGGAAACGATGTTTACCTAGGTTCGGGCCCTCTCGATGGAGGTAATACCCTACTTCCTGCTTGATTGATCTTGATGATATGAGTATTACAAGAGTTGATCTACCACGAGATCATAGAGGCTAAATCCTAGAATCTAGCCTATGATTATGATTGTTCTTGTCCTACGGACTAAACCCTCCGGTTTATAGAGACACCGGAGGGGGCTAGGGTTACACAGAGTCGGTTACAGAGAAGGAGATATACATATATGAATTGCCAAGCTTGCCTTCCCCGCAAAGGAGAGTCCCATCCGAACACGGGACGAAGTCTTCAATCTTGTATCTTCATAGTCCAACAGTCCAGCCAAAGTATATAGTCCAGCTGTCCGAGGACCCCTTCATCCCGGACTCCCTCAGTGTCTGTTTAAGCAATCAATTCATAGTACAGTTTGCTTTATACTAATCACTTTTTTGGTATTTGTGCAAACAGGGGTGCTCAGCCTGATTTCAATGGGAACTGCACAAAATGTTAATGAATACATCGAATCATTCATTTCCACCAAAAGAAAGGAGGTGCCGATAAGTTCAAGGCGTTGCAACATATAAGGGCGAAATCATACAAGCTACGCGCGAATTTGGTTGATTTTGGTGGAACTGCACTAAAAGAACAACTGGTTTATTTAGCACGAGGTGCCATGTCAATGTCCGAACTGATGGCAAACCCTGCCCATTCCACAATCGTAAGCATTTGATATTTTTGAATGGGACAAGCTTGTCAAATTTTGCTCATTGATGTTAGCAAGAAGACATGCGTTTGATATTTTCGAATGGGATGCCCTTTGCTGTCAGCAGCGTCAATCATTTTTTCTTTATTCTTTAGTTGTGAAGTAAATATTGGCTTTGACATGTGAATCGCTGAGCTGCATAATCATCAACTGTTTTGAATGTTCTATATGAATTGTCAGGCCTGTGTGTTTGATTGCAATGTACAGGAATGCTAAAAAGCTGCTCAAACTCTTTGTACTCCTTTTGTTCCTTTTTACTTCGCACATTGTGGAAGTGCATACTTTTTTCTATAAGATTGGTCAAAGTAGAGATACTTTGACTGCAGACAAAACTTGTATGCAGACTAGAAAGGACCGGAGGGAGTACATGTGAAACTACTGCAAACGAGGTGATCACGCTAGGAATAATGCTAGTACCTATTGTTTTGCATTTTCATCCAATGCTAGTGATACAAGAATTCGAACTAATCGAAATAAATTCATTCGTACACGGTCGAATTTCATATAAACATGCCGGATTTCATTACATTTCATACATTCTTCACCTATAAAGGGGTGCGCTGGAGGTATAATTAATTAACCGAAGCTACCCACCTGTGTCCGGGTGAGCCGAACAGAATCTTTAGTGACTTAACTACAGGTGCAATTGCATAACTGACATGTGGCCCAGATGCCTATTGGGCCCACGTGTCAGTCAGCCAACTGCACCAGCAGTTAAGTAGAAGCAGCGTCCTTCTCCAACATAGCTCTCCGACTCCACATCGCCGCCAAGAAGCTAATAGGCCGTCGATGGTCAACCCGCCTAGCTTGGCTTCAACCGGAGGGTAGCAGTTGTGGCCTTACTTGGACCCAAGCGGCGGCGACCTACCGTGTTCTACTCTTCCTTGTTTTCTGTGTGGCGTGGCCTCATTGGCAGCGGGGCGGGGCCTTGACGGAGCCGGCGATGTCCTCTATCTCTTTGCCGACAGGGCGGAGCCTTGGCGGAGCGGGGAGAATCGTCCCCCTCATTATCGGCAGGGTGGGGCCTCGACTGAGGCAGCGATGTCCTATGCCTCATTGCTAGCGGGGCGAGGCCTCGGCGTAGTAGGGCCTCCACCTCGGTGCCGATGGGGCAGGGCCTCGGCGGAGCCGGCGATGTCCTCTTTCTCATTGTCGGCGGGGCGGCGCCTCGATGGTGCAGGGGAAGTCCTCCCCCTCATTGCCGGTAGGGTGGGGCCTCGGCTAAGCCGGCGATGTCCTCTGCATCATTGTTGGCGGGGCGGGGCCTCGGCAGAGCCGGCTGTGTCCTCTACCTCGTTGTTGGTGCTGCAGGGCCGCGGCGGACCATGGCCTCGTCGACGCCAGCAGAGTGCGGACTCGTCGGAGCAGGCATTGTCGTCTGCCTCGTCCTTGGTCTCGCCAAACAGCGCCTCACCCGCTTCATCACCCTCTTTGTAGGCGGTCGCAGCCTCCGCCACCCGCATGCGGTACCGCCAGTGCTCGAGGCGGCCCTCGCGGGCAGAGTGGTACGAGTCGAGCAGCGCCTCCTGCTCCGCCCGCTCCGCGGTGATCAGCTGCTCCGCCTACAGGTGCTCCTGAAGGAAGATGGTGGTTGTAGGCGGTGTTGGCCTGCGCCTCCTGGAACTGCTCCTCACACTTCTGCCTCACCGTGTCCATGTATTGGGCACGTGCCTCGCCAATGTTCATGGTGCAATGCACCAGCGAGGATGGCACGGAGGAGGGGGTTGGCGCCGGATCGTCGACTACCATGCTCTCCATTGGGACGTCGTTGTCCTCCGGCTGCCTGCTGGCCAGGCAGTCGGCAGCAATGGCTGCCATATCCATGTGGTCCATCATCCGCCCGTCCCGAAGAGCGGTGGAGCGCGAGGAAGCCATGGTGGGCAGTAGTGGTGTGGACATGAGAAAGGGAACAGATGCGGATGACTACAACTATGGCCGGTGGAGCAGTTTATATAGCAATGGTGGGCAGCGGAGGGACGGACGTGTGGCGCCGGAGTAGCCGCGTCGGCAACCGCGTATCATTAATGTGGGCGGCAGACGGATGGACAGACAGCACTTGTATCGTTTGAAGGCGGAGCAATCGCCTGCACCAGGAAGCGGGGCAGGCGACGCTGACCGTTTTGGGAAAAAAGCGCGCGCGGGCGAGGGAGGCGGTCTGGGTGGGCCATGGAAGTCAGACTCGTGCTTGGCAGCGGGTTGGTCCAGCAGCCGGACTTGCTGGCTTGCCAGCGAGCTGGCCGAGCTGAGGGACGACAATCGAACGATGGACGTAGCTTCCGACCAGGAGTTGGCGCCACTGTCCAAGCCGGTTCATGCCGTGTTCAAAATAGAGCAGGTGCGGCCGCACTTCGACGCCCTAATGGCGGAAGTGCTACAGTGCAGGAGGACCTGTGCTGCAACCTCCGCCTCCTCATGTGGACCAGTGAACAAGTGAACGACAATACCATCGCAGACATGTGGTCCTATGATCCTGGCTTCCTGAATGAGCAGTGGGCGCTGTATCAGACCATCCGTAGGGCCCAGGAGGCCCTCTTCGTCGTCCTTCGAGTTGTTGTGCTCGCCGTGGCACCGCCGTCTCGCATTGTCTACATGGTCAACGGACATGAGGAATGAGGAGATGACTTTACTTGGAGAGGGTGACAATGGGGACCTGCCAGGGCCATAGCCGCACATTGATGTCTACTACGCAACCTTCTTCTTGTAGACGTTGTTAGGCCTCCAAGTGTAGAGGTTTGTAGGACAATAGTAAATTTCCCTCAAGTGGATGACCTAAGGTTTATCAATCCGTGGGAGGTGTAGGATGAAGATGGTCTCTCTCACAACCCTGCAACCAAATAACAAAGAGTCTCTTGTGTCCCCAACACACCCAATAAATGGTAAATTGTATAGGTGCACTAGTTTGGCGAAGAGATGGTGATACAAGTGCAATATGGATGATAGATATGAGTATTTGTAATCTGAAAATATAAAAACAGCAAGGTAACGAGTGGTAAAGGTGAGCGTAAACAGTATTGCAATGCTAGGAAACAAGGCCTAGGGTTAATACTTTCACTAGTGCAAGTTCTCTCAACAATAATAACATAATTAGATCATATAAGAATCCCTCAACATGCAACAAAGAGTCACTCCAAAGTCACTAATACCGGAGAACAGACGAAGAGATTATGGTAGGGTATGAAACCACCTCAAAGTTATCCTTTCTGATCGATCTATTCAAGAGTTTGTAGTAAAATAACACGAAGCTATTCTTTCCGTTCGATCTATCATAGAGTTCGTACTAGAATAACACCTTCAGACACAAATAAACCAAAACCCTAATGTCACCTAGATACTCCAATGTCACCTCAAGTATCCGTGGGTATGATTATACGATATGCATCACACAATCTCGGATTTATCTATTCAAACCAGCACAAAGTACTTCAAAGAGTGCCCCAAAGTTTCTACCAGAGAGTCAAGACTAAAACGTTTGCCAACCCCTATTCATAAGTTCATTGAACCCGCAAGTTGATCACCAAAACATACATCAAGTAGATCACGTGAATATCCCATTGTCACCACAGATAAGCACGGCAAGACATACATCAAGTGTTCTCAAATCCTTGAAGACTCAATCTGATAAGATAACTTCAAAGAGAAAACTCAATTCATCACAAGAGAGTAGAGGGGGAGAAACATCAGAGGATCCAACTATAATAGCAAAGCTCGCGATACATCAAGATCGTATCACCTCAAGAACACAAGAGAGACAGATCAAACACATAGCTACTAGTACATACCCTCAGCCCCATGGGTGAACTACTCCCTCCTCGTCATGGAGAGCGCCGGGATGATGAAGATGGCCACCGGTGAGGGATCCCCCCTCCGGTAGAGTGCCGGAACAGGGTCCCGATTGGTTTTTGGTGGCTACAGAGGCTTGCGGCAGCGGAACTCCCGATCTATTGTGCTCCTCGATATTTTTAGGGTATATGGATATATATAGGTGAAAGAAGTCGGTTAGGGGAGCCACGAGGGTTGGGGCGCGCCCAGGGGTGTAGGGTGTGCCTCCCTGCCTCGTTGCTTCCTCGTTGCTTCCCTTACGTACACTCCAAGTCTTCTGGATTGCTTCTATTCCAAAAATAACTCTCCCAAAAGTTTCATTCCGTTTGGACTCCGTTTGATATTCCTTTTCTACGAAACACTGAAATAGGCAAGAAAACAGCAATCTGGGCTGGGCCTCCGGTTAATAGGTTAGTCCCAAAAATAATATAAAGTGTATAATGAAGCCCATAAACATCCTAAACAGATAATATAATAGCATAAATGCTTCATAAATTATAGATACGTTGGAGACGTATCAGCATCCCCAAGCTTAATTCCTGCTCGTCCTTGAGTAGGTAAATGATAAAAGAAATAATTTATGAAGTGTGAATGCTAGTAGGTGCATAAGTTTGATCAATGATAATTTCATTCACCTTTTCTAGCATCATTATATGTCATAATAGCAGCTCGTTCATAAAACTTCTCACAATTATGTAACAAGCTATTCAAATGTTAAAGCATAGACCATAAACTTTCTTGAAAACTAGCAAACTATGTTCTCAGTCATCAAACAATTGCAATTCATCTTATTTTCAGGCAGGAAATGTAAGAGCTTTGATTTAGCTAATCCCACATACTCAACTATCATATAGTCTTCCATGATTGTTACCACTCAAAGCATATTTTTAGAACAAATAGCATCGATCGAACATAGAGAAAGATAGGGGCTTAATGTTTCGCCTCCCAACTTACTTATCATATAGATAATTGTCAACAATAATAAATCATGATCAAATATATTTAAATGGCCATATATGCTTAGATCTTTCCCCATCACACGATGCTTGCCAACTAAAGAGTAGGTAGGAATGAGAAGGAATACTACTGACTCTTGCATAAAAGTAAAAGATAGGCCCTTCGCAGAGGGAAGCAAGGATTTGCAGAGGTGCCAGAGCTCGATTTTGAAATAGAGATGAAAATAATTTTGAGAGGTATGCTTTCATTGTCAACATAACAACCAAGGGTTCCCAGTTTCTTCCATACTGGATACATTATAGGCGGTTCCCAAAAAGAATGGTAAAGTTTTACTCCCCCTCCACCAACAATCATCAATCCACGGCTTGCCCGAAATAGCGGGTGCCTCCAACTAATAACAATCCTGGGGGAGTTTTGTTTGCAATTATTTTGATTTGATTTTGATCTTTTGATCATGGGACTGGGCATCCCAGTTACCAGCCATTTTTCTCGTGAATGATGAGCGGAGTCCACTCATCGTGAGAATAACCCACCTAGCATGGAAGATACTGACAGCCCCTAGTCGCTACATGAGCGATTCGGGCATACAAAACAGATTATTATTTGAAGGTTTAGAGTTTGGCACATGCAAATTTACTTGGAACAGCAGGTAAATACCGCATATAGGTAGGTATGGTGGACACTCATGGAAGAAACTTGGTTCAAGGGATTTGGATGCACAAGAAGCATTCCCGCCTAGTAAAGATATTTTGGCTAGAAAAGGATTCTAAAAAGTAAGCACCACATGTTGGAGGATCTAGAAAATATAACTTCTATACAAATATACCCAAGCATAACTCATTACGTTGTCTTCCTTGTCCAATTTCAACTAATTTGCTCAGGTTTGAAAATAATTAATGGGGCTCACAATCATAGAAGATGTCTAAGCTAGTATATTTATATGTGAAATCTCTCTTCCTTCAATATTCTTTCATGCAACCATTTACCATAATATAATTTCAGATTTATGAAATTAAAATCATTCAAACATTTTACTCATAGGATATAAGTAAAGCACACGAGTAAATGACAAACTACTCCAACAAGATATAAGTGAAGGTCAATGAGTAGTTAAATAAATATGTAGCTATGTGAAGACTCTCTCTAATTTAAGAATTTTCAGACCTTGGTATTTTATTCAAACAGCAAGCAAAACAAAATAAAATGACATGATGCTCCAAGCAAAACACATATCATGTGGTGAATAAAAATATAGCTCCAAGTAAAGTTACCGATGAACGAAGACGAAAGAGGGGATGCCTTCCGGGGCATCCCCAATCTTAGGCTCTTGGTTGTCCTTGAATATTACTTTGGGGTGCCTTGGTAATCCCCAATCTTAGGATCTTGCCACTCCTTATTCCATAGTCCATCGAATCTTTACCCAAAACATGAAAAATTCACAACACAAAACTCAACAGAAAACTCATAAGCTCCGTTAGTATAAGAAAATAAAACACCACTTAGGTACTGTTGTGTACTCATTCTAAATTCATATTGGTGTAATATCTACTATATTCCAACTTCTACATGGTTCATACCCTCCGATACTACTCATAGATTGATCAAAATAAGCAAACAACACATAGAAAACAGAATATGTCAAAAACAGAACAGTCTTTAGTAATCTGTTTCAAACGTATACTTATGGAACTCAAAAAATCCTACTCAATTAGGAAATCCTGAGAAATTTGTGTACCAATCCAGAGAAAAAAGAATCAGATCAAAAGCACGTTTCTGTGAATTACTAAAACTAATTTATTGGGTGCAAAAGTTTCTGATTTTCAGCAGGATCAACACAACTATCATCGTAAGCTATCCTAAAGGTCTTACTTGGCACTTTATTGAAACAAAAGCTATAAAACATGATTACTACACTAGCATAATCATGTGGACACACAAAAATAGTAAAGGTAAATATTGGGTTGCCCCCAACAAGCGCTTTTTTAATGCCTTTTAGCTAGGCATGATGATGACAATGATGCTCACATAAAAGATAAGAATTAAAACATAAAGAGAGCATAATGAAGAATATGACTAGCACATTTAAGTCTAACCCACTTCCTATGCATACGGATTTTGTGAGCAAACAACTTATGGGAACAATAATCAACTAGCATAGGAAGGCAAAACAAGCATAGCTTCAAGATTTTAAGCACATAGAGAGGAGACTTGATATTATTGCAATTCCTACAAGAATATATTCCTCCCTCATAATAATTTTCAGTAGCATCATGAATGAATTCAACAATATAACCAGCACATAAAGCATTCTTTTCATGATCTACTTGCATAGAAATTTTACTACTCTCCACATAAGCAAGTTTATTCTTTATGGCATACGTATCATCACAATAATCATCATAAATAGGAGGCATGCTTTAATCATAATAAATTTGCTCATCAAAACTTGGGGGACAAAAAATATCATCTTCATAAAACATAGCTTCCCCAAGCTTGTGGCTTTGCATATCATTAGCATCATGGATATTCAAGGAATTCATACTAACAACATTGCAAGCATGCTCATCATACAAAGATCTAGTACCAAAATTTTTAATGCATTCTTCTTCTAGCAATTGAGCACAATTTTCCTTTCCATCATTCTCACAAAAGATATTAAAAAGATGAAGCGTATGTGGAAAACTCAATTCCTTTTATGTAGTTTTATTTTATAAACTAAACTAGTGATAAAACAAGAAACTAAAAGACTCGATTGCAAGATCTAAAGATATACCTTCAAGCACTCACCTCCCCGGCAACGGCGCAAGAAAAGAGCTTGATGTCTACTATGCAGCCTTCTTCTTGTAGACATTGTTGGGCCTCCAAGTGCAGAGGTTTGTAGGACATTAGCAAATTTCCCTCAAGTGGATGACCTAAGGTTTATCAATCCGTGGGAGGCATAGGATGAAGATGGTCTCTCTCAAACAACCCTGCAACCAAATAACAAAGAGTCTCTTGTGTCCCCAACACACCCAATACAATGGTAAATTGTATAGGTGCACTAGTTTGGCGAAGAGATGTTGATACAAGTGCAATATGGATGATAGATATGAGTATTTGTAATCTGAAAATATAAAAACAGCAAGGTATCGAGTGGTAAAGGTGAGCGTAAACAGTATTGCAATGCTAGGAAACAAGGCCTAGGGTTAATACTTTCACTAGTGCAAGTTCTCTCAACAATAATAACATAATTAGATCATATAAGAATCCCTCAACATGCAACAAAGAGTCACTCCAAAGTCACTAATACCGGAGAACAGACGAAGAGATTATGGTAGGGTATGAAACCACCTCAAAGTTATCCTTTCTGATCGATCTATTCAAGAGTTTGTAGTAAAATAACACGAAGCTATTCTTTCCGTTCGATCTATCATAGAGTTCGTACTAGAATAACACCTTCAGACACAAATAAACCAAAACCCTAATGTCACCTAGATACTCCAATGTCACCTCAAGTATCCGTGGGTATGATTATACGATATGCATCACACAATCTCGGATTTATCTATTCAAACCAGCACAAAGTACTTCAAAGAGTGCCCCAAAGTTTCTACCGGAGAGTCAAGACTAAAACGTTTGCCAACCCCTATTCATAAGTTCATTGAACCCGCAAGTTGATCACCAAAACATACATCAAGTAGATCACGTGAATATCCCATTGTCACCACAGATAAGCACGGCAAGACATACATCAAGTGTTCTCAAATCCTTGAAGACTCAATCTGATAAGATAACTTCAAAGATAAAACTCAATTCATCACAAGAGAGTAGAGGGGGAGAAACATCAGAGGATCCAACTATAATAGCAAAGCTCGCGATACATCAAGATCGTATCACCTCAAGAACACAAGAGAGACAGATCAAACACATAGCTACTAGTACATACCCTCAGCCCCATGGGTGAACTACTCCCTCCTCGTCATGGAGAGCGCCGGGATGATGAAGATGGCCACCGGTGAGGGATCCCCCCTCCGGTAGAGTGCCGGAACAGGGTCCCGATTGGTTTTTGGTGGCTACAGAGGCTTGCGGCAGCGGAACTCCCGATCTATTGTGCTCCTCGATATTTTTAGGGTATATGGATATATATAGGTGAAAGAAGTCGGTCAGGGGAGCCACGAGGGTCGGGGCGCGCCCAGGGGTGTAGGGTGTGCCTCCCTGCCTCGTTGCTTCCTCGTTGCTTCCCTTACGTACACTCCAAGTCTTCTGGATTGCTTCTATTCCAAAAATAACTCTCCCAAAGGTTTCATTCCGTTTGGACTCCGTTTGATATTCCTTTTCTACGAAACACTGAAATAGGCAAGAAAACAGCAATCTGAGCTGGGCCTCCGGTTAATAGGTTAGTCCCAAAAATAATATAAAGTGTATAATGAAGCCCATAAACATCCTAAACAGATAATATAATAGCATAAATGCTTCATAAATTATAGATACGTTGGGGACGTATCTGCATCCCCAAGCTTAATTCTTGCTCGTCCTTGAGTAGGTAAATGATAAAAGAAATAATTTATGAAGTGTGAATGCTAGCAGGTGCATAAGTTTGATCAATGATAATTTCATTCACCTTTTCTAGCATCATTATATGTCATAATAGCAGCTCGTTCATAAAACTTCTCACAATTATGTAACAAGCTATTCAAATGTTAAAGCATAGACCATAAACTTTCTTGAAAACTAGCAAACTATGTTCTCAGTCATCAAACAATTGCAATTCATCTTATTTTCAGGCAGGAAATGTAAGAGCTTTGATTTAGCTAATCCCACATACTCAACTATCATATAGTCTTCCATGATTGTTACCACTCAAAGCATATTTTTAGAACAAATAGCATCGATCGAACATAGAGAAAGATAGGGGCTTAATGTTTCGCCTCCCAACTTACTTATCATATAGATAATTGTCAACAATAATAAATCATGATCAAATATATTTAAATGGCCATATATGCTTAGATCTTTCCCCATCACACGATGCTTGCCAACTAAAGAGTAGGTAGGAATGAGAAGGAATACTACTGACTCTTGCATAAAAGTAAAAGATAGGCCCTTCGCAGAGGGAAGCAAGGATTTGCAGAGGTGCCAGAGCTCGATTTTGAAATAGAGATGAAAATAATTTTGAGAGGTATGCTTTCATTGTCAACATAACAACCAAGGGTTCCCAGTTTCTTCCATACTGGATACATTATAGGCGGTTCCCAAAAAGAATGGTAAAGTTTTACTCCCCCTCCACCAACAATCATCAATCCACGGCTTGCCTGAAATAGCGGGTGCCTCCAACTAACAACAATCCTGGGGGAGTTTTGTTTGCAATTATTTTGATTTGATTTTGATCTTTTGATCATGGGACTGGGCATCCCAGTTACCAGCCATTTTTCTCGTGAATGATGAGCGGAGTCCACTCATCGTGAGAATAACCCACCTAGCATGGAAGATACTGACAGCCCCTAGTCGCTACATGAGCGATTCGGGCATACAAAACAGATTATTATTTGAAGGTTTAGAGTTTGGCACATGCAAATTTACTTGGAACAGCAGGTAAATACCGCATATAGGTAGGTATGGTGGACACTCATGGAAGAAACTTGGTTCAAGGGATTTGGATGCACAAGAAGCATTCCCGCCTAGTAAAGATATTTTGGCTAGCAAAGGATTCTAAAAAGTAAGCACCACATGTTGGAGGTTCTAGAAAATATAACTTCTATAAAAATATACCCAAGCATAACTCATTACGTTGTCTTCCTTGTCCAATTTCAACTAATTTGCTCAGGTTTGAAAATAATTAATGGGGCTCACAATCATAGAAGATGTCTAAGCTAGTATATTTATATGTGAAATCTCTCTTCCTTCAATATTCTTTCATGCAACCATTTACCATAATATAATTTCAGATTTATGAAATTAAAATCATTCAACCATTTTACTCATAGGATATAAGTAAAGCACACGATTAAATGACAAACTACTCCAACAAGATATAAGTGAAGGTCAATGAGTAGTTAAATAAATATGTAGCTATGTGAAGACTCTCTCTAATTTAAGAATTTTCAGACCTTGGTATTTTATTCAAATAGCAAGCAAAACAAAATAAAATGACATGATGCTCCAAGAAAAACACATATCATGTGGTGAATAAAAATATAGCTCCAAGTAAAGTTACTGATGAACGAAGACGAAAGAGGGGATGCCTTCCGGGGCATCCCCAATCTTAGGCTCTTGGTTTTCCTTGAATATTACTTTGGGGTGCCTTGGTAATCCCCAATCTTAGGCTCTTGCCACTCCTTATTCCATAGTCCATCGAATCTTTACCCAAAACTTGAAAACTTCACAACACAAAACTCAACAGAAAACTCATAAGCTCCGTTAGTATAAGAAAATAAAACACCACTTAGGTACTGTTGTGTACTCATTCCAAATTCATATTGGTGTAATATCTACTATATTCCAACTTCTACATGGTTCATACCCTCCGATACTACTCATAGATTGATCAAAATAAGCAAACAACACATAGAAAACAGAATATGTCAAAAACAGAACAGTCTTTAGTAATCTGTATCAAACGTATACTTATGGAACTTAAAAAATCCTACTAAATTAGGAAATCCTGAGAAATTTGTGTACCAATCCAGAGAAAAAAGAATCAGATCAAAAGCACGTTTCTGTGAATTACTAAAACTAATTTACTGGGTGCAAAAGTTTCTGATTTTCAGCAGGATCAACACAACTATCATCGTAAGCTACCCTAAAGGTCTTACTTGGAACTTTATTGAAACAAAAGCTATAAAACATGATTACTACACTAGCATAATCATGTGGACACACAAAAATAGTAAAGGTAAATATTGGGTTGCCCCCAACAAGCGCTTTTTTTAATGCCTTTTAGCTAGGCATGATGATGACAATGATGCTCACATAAAAGATAAGAATTAAAACATAAAGAGAGCATAATGAAGAATATGACTAGCACATTTAAGTCTAACCCACTTCCTATGCATACGGATTTTGTGAGCAAACAACTTATGGGAACAATAATCAACTAGCATAGGAAGGCAAAACAAGCATAGCTTCAAGATTTTAAGCACATAGAGAGGAGACTTGATATTATTGCAATTCCTACAAGAATATATTCCTCCCTCATAATAATTTTCAGTAGCATCATGAATGAATTCAACAATATAACCAGCACATAAAGCATTCTTTTCATGATCTACTTGCATAGAAATTTTACTACTCTCCACATAAGCAAGTTTATTCTTTATGGCATACGTATCATCACAATAATCATCATAAATAGGAGGCATGCTTTCATCATAATAAATTTGCTCATCAAAACTTGGGGGACAAAAAATATCATCTTCATAAAACATAGCTTCCCCAAGCTTGTGGCTTTGCATATCATTAGCATCATGGATATTCAAGGAATTCATACTAACAACATTGCAAGCATGCTCATCATACAAAGATCTAGTACCAAAATTTTTAATGCATTCTTCTTCTAGCAATTGAGCACAATTTTCCTTTCCATCATTCTCACAAAAGATATTAAAAAGATGAAGCGTATGTGGAAAACTCAATTCCTTTTTTGTAGTTTTATTTTATAAACTAAACTAGTGATAAAACAAGAAACTAAAAGACTCGATTGCAAGATCTAAAGATATACCTTCAAGCACTCACCTCCCCGGCAACGGCGCAAGAAAAGAGCTTGATATCTACTATGCAGCCTTCTTCTTGTAGACATTGTTGGGCCTCCAAGTGCAGAGATTTGTAGGACATTAGCAAATTTCCCTCAAGTGGATGACCTAAGGTTTATCAATCCGTGGGAGGCATAGGATGAAGATGGTCTCTCTCAAACAACCCTGCAACCAAATAACAAAGAGTCTCTTGTGTCCCCAACACACCCAATACAATGGTAAATTGTATAGGTGCACTAGTTCGGTGAAGAGATGGTGATAGAAGTGCAATATGGATGATAGATATGAGTATTTGTAATCTGAAAATATAAAAACAGCAAGGTAACAAGTGGTAGAAGTGAGCGTAAACGGTATTGCAATGCTAGGAAACAAGGCCTAGGGTTCATACTTTCACTAGTGCAAGTTCTCTCAACAATAATAACATAATTAGATCATATAACAATCCCTCATAGAGTTCGCAACCACCTCAAAGTTATCCTTTCTGGTAGATCTATTCAAGAGTCTGTAGTAAAATAACAATATAACCACATCATTATAAGCCTTGCAAGCAATGTGACTAATGAGTTAGTTGCAGGATGATGCATTACATAATGAGTAAAGAGACTTGTCGATAATGAGATTAAACTAGGTATTGATATACCGATGATCGAATCTCGGGCAAGTAACATACCGATGACAAAGGGAACAACGTATGTTATTATGCGATTTGACCGATAAAGATCTTCGTAGAATATGTAGGAGCCAATATGGGCATCCAGGTTCCGCTATTGGTTATTGACCAGAGAGAAGTCTCGGTCATGTCTACATAGTTCTCGAACCTGTAGGGTCCACACGCTTAACATTCGTTGACGATATAGTATTATATGAGTTATGTATGTTGGTAACCGAATGTTTTTCGAAGTCCCGAATGAGATCACAGACATGACGAGGAACTCCGGAATGGTCCGGAGATAAAGTTTGATATATGGGATAATAGTGTTTGATCTCCGGAAGGGTTCCAGAATTCACCGGAAGGGGTTCCGGATGTTTCCCGAAATGTTTGGGTACAAGAACATGTTATTTGGGCCAAAGGGGAAAGCCCACAAGGTTTTTGGAAAGCGCAAAAGGAAGTTTTGCGGAGTCCAGGGGCCAGACGCCAGGGTCCCTGGCGTCTGGGTCCAGATGCCGGGAACCCTAGCGTCTGGCCCTGGAGTCCGAGAAGGACTCTTGCCTTTCGGGTGAAACCGACTTTGTGGAGGCTTTTACTCCTAGTTTCAACCCCAAGGCTCAACATATAAATAGTAGGGTAGGGCTAGCACCAAAGATACATCAAGAAACACCAAGCCATGTGCCGGCAACCCTGTCCCCTCTAGTTTATCCTCCGTCATAGTTTCTGTAGTGCTTAGGCGAAGCCCTGCGGAGATTGTTCTTCACCAACACCGTCACCACGCCGTCGTGTTACCGGAACTCATCTACTACTTTGCCCGTCTTGCTGAATCGAGAAGGCGAGGACGTCATCGAGCTGAACATGTGCAGAACTCGGAGGTGTCGTGCGTTCGGTACTTGGATCGGTCGGATCGTGAAGACATACGACTACATCAACCGCGTTGAGAAACACTTCCGCTTAGCGATCTTCAAGGGTATGAAGATACACTCCCCCTCTCGTTGCTATGCATCACCATGATCTTGCATGTGCATAGGAATTTTTTTGAAATTACTACGTTCCCCAATAGTGGTATCAAAGCCAGGTTTTATGCGTAGATGTTATATGCACGAGTAGAACACAAGTGAGTTGTGGGCGATACAAGTCATACTGCTTACTAGCATGTCATACTTTGGTTCGGCGGTATTGTTGGATGAAGCGGCCCGGACCGACCTTACGCGTACGCTTACGCGAGACTGGTTCTACTGACGTGCTTTGCACACAGGTGGCTGGCGGGTGTCAGTTTCTCCAACTTTAGTTGAACCGAGTGTGGCTACGCCCGGTCCTTACGAAGGTTAAAACAGCACTAACTTGACAAACTATCGTTGTGGTTTTGATGCGTAGGTAAGAACGGTTCTGGCTAAGCCCGTAGCAGCCACATAACACTTGCAACAACAAAGTAGAGGACGTCTAACTTGTTTTTGCAGGGCATGTTGTGATGTGATATGGTCAAGACGTGATGCTATATTTTATTGTATGAGATGATCATGTTTTGTAACTGAGTTATCGGCAACTGGCAAGAGCCATATGGTTGTCGCTTTATTGTATGAAATGCAAGTGCCCTGTAATTGCTTTACTTTATCACTAAGCGGTAGCGATAGTCGTAGAAGTAGTAGGTGGTGAGACGACAATGATGCTACAATGGAGATCAAGGTGTCATGTTGGTGATGATGGTGATCACGACGGTGCTTCGGAGATGGAGATCACAAGCACAAGATGATGATGGCCATATCATATCACTTATATTGATTGCATGTGATGTTTATCCTTTATGCATCTTATTTTGCTTTGATTGACGGTAGCATTATAAGATGATCTCTCACTAATTATCGAGAAGTTTTCTCCCTAAGTATGCGCCGTTGCGAAAGTTCTTCGTGCTGAGACACCACGTGATGATCGGGTGTGATAGGCTCTACGTTCAAATACAACGGGTGCAAAACAGTTGCACACGCGGAATACTCAGGTTAAACTTGATGAGCCTAGCATATACAGATATGGCCTCGGAACACGGAGACCGAAAGGTCGAGTGTGAATCATATAGTAGATATGATCAACATAGTGATGTTCACCATTGAAAACTACTCCATCTCACGTGATGATCAGACATGGTTTAGTTGATTTGGATCACGTGATCACTTAGATTACTAGAGAGATGTCTGTCTAAGTGGGAGTTCTTAAGTAATATGATTAATTGAACTTAAATTTATCATGAACTTAGTCCTTGTAGTATTTTGCAAATTATGTTGTAGATCAATAGCTCGCGTTATTGCTTTCATATGTTTATTTTGATATTTTCCTAGAGAAAATTGTGTTGAAAGATGTTAGTAGCAATGATATGGATTGGATCCGTGATCTGAGGTTTATCCTCATTGCTGCATAGAAGAATTATGTCTTTAATGCACCACTAGGTGACGGACCTATTGCAGGAGCATATGCAGACGTTATGAACGTTTGGCTAGCTCAAAATGATGACTACTTGATAGTTTAGTGCACCATGCTTAAATGTCTTAGAATCGGGACTTCAAATACGTTTTGAACATCATGGACCATATGAGATGTTCCAAGAGTTGAAGATAATATTTCAAGAAAATACCCGAGTTGAGAGATATGAAGTATCCAACAAGTTCTATAGCTAAAAGATGGAGGAGAATGGCTCAACTAGTGAGCATGTGCTCAGATTGTCTGGGTACTTCATTCCCTTGAATCAAGTGGGAGTTAATCTTCCAGATAAGATAGTGATTGACAGAATTCTCTAGTCACCATCACCAAGTTACTAGAACTTCGTGATGAACTATAGTATGCAAGGGATGACAAAAACGATTCCCAAGCTCTTCGTGACGTTAAAATCGACGAAGGTAGAAATCAAGAAAGAGCATCAAGTGTTGATGATTGACAAGACCACTAGTTTCAAGAAAAGGGCAAAGGAAAAGAAAGGGAAACTTCAAGTAGAATGGAAAACAAGTTGTCACTCCCGTGAAGAAGCCCAAAGCTGGACCAAAGCCTAAAAGTGAGTGCTTACACTGCAAAGGAAATGGTCACTGGAAGTGGAAACACCCTGAATATTTGGTGGGTAAGAAGGATGGCAAAGTGAACAAGGGTATATTTGATATACATGTTATTGATGTGTGCCTTACTAGTGTTTATAGTAGCCCCTGAGTATTTGATACTTGTTCGGTTGCTAAGATTAGTAACCCAAAACAGGAGTTACAGAATAAACAGAGACTAGTCGAAGGGGAATTGACGATGAGTGTTGGAAATAGTTCCATGATTGATATGATCATCATCGCACACTCCCTATACTTTCGGGATTAGTGTTAAACCTAAATAAATGTTATTTGGCGTTTGTGTTGAGCATGAATATGATTAGATCATGTTTATTGCGATACGATTATTCATCTAAGATAGAGAATAAATTGTTATTCTGTTTACATGAATAAAACCTTCTATGGGCATACACCCAATGGTGATGCTTTATTGAATCTTGATCATAGTGATACACATATTCATAATGTTGATGCCAAAAGATGCAAAGTTAATAATGATAGTGCAACTTATTTGTGGCACTGCCGTTTGGGTCATATCGGTGTAAAGCGCATGAAGAAACTCCATAAAGATGGATTTTCGGAATCACTTGGTTATGAATCATTTGATGCTTGCGAACCGTGCCTTTTGGGAAAGATGACTAAAACTCCGTTCTCTGGAACAATGGAATGAGCTACTAACTTATTGGAAATAATACATACCGATGTATGTGATCCGATGAGTGTTAAGGCTCACGGCGTGTATCGTTATTTTCTGACCTTTACAGATGATTTGAGCAGATATGGGTATATCTACTTGATGAAACATTTGAAAAGTTCAAAGAATTTCAGAGTGAAGTGGAAATCATTGTAACAAGAAAAATCAAGTTTCTACGATCTGATCGTGGAGACGAATATTTGAGTTACGAGTTTGGTCTTCATTTGAAACAATGTGAAATAGTTTCGCAACTCACGCCACCTGGAACACCACAATGTAATGGTGTGTCCGAACGTCGTAATCGTACTTTACTAGATATGGTGCGATCTATGATGTCTCTTATCGGTTTACCACTATTGTTTTGGGGTTATGCATTAGAGACAGTTGCATTCACGTTTAATAGGGCACCCTCTAAATCCACTGAGACAACACCGTATGAACTATGGTTTAGCAGTAAACCTAAGCTGTCGTTTCTTAAAGTTTGGAGTTGCGATGCTTATATGAAAAAGGTTTTCAACCTGATAAGCTCGAACCCAAATCGGAGAAGTGCGTCTTCATAGAATACCCAAAGGAAACTGTTGGGTACATCTTCTCTCACAGATCTGAAGGCAAAACATTCATTGCTAAGAATGGATCCTTTCTAGAGAAGGAGTTTCTCTCGAAAGAAGTGAGTGGGAGGAAAGTAGAGCTTGATAAGGTAATTTGTACCTTCTCCCAAATTGGAAAGTAGTTCATCACAGAAATCAGTTCCAGTGATTCCTACACCAATTAGTGAGGAAGCTAATGATGATGATCATGAAACTTCAGATCAAGTTACTACCAAACCTCGTAGGTCTTCCAAAGTACAGTCCGCACCAGAGTGGTACGGTAATCCTGTTCTAGAAGTCATGTTACTAGACCATGATGAACCTACGAACTATGAGGAAGCAATGATGAGCCCAAATTCCACGAAATGGCTTGAGGCCATGAAATCTGAGATGGGATCCATGTATGAGAAGAAAGTGTGGACTTTGGTGGAGTTGTTGATGATCGGCAAGCCATATTGTATAAATGGATCTTCAAGAGGAAGACAGACGCTGATAGTAGTGTTACTATCTACAAAGCTCGACTTGTCGCAAAAAGGTTTTCGACAAGTTCAACGTGTTGACTACAATGAGATTTTCTGAACTGTAGCGATGCTTAAGTCTGTCCGAATCATGTTAGCAATTGCCACATTTTATGAAATCTGGCAAATGGATGTCAAAACTGCATTCCTTAATGGTTTTCTTAAAGAAGAGTTGTATATGATGCAACCAGAAGGTTTTGTCAATCCTAAAGGTGCTAACAAAATGTGCAAGCTCCAGCGATCCATCTATGGACTGGTGCAGGCATCTCAGAGTTGGAATATACGCCTTGATAAGTTGATCAAAGCATATAGTTTTATACAGACTTGCGGTGAAGCCTATATTTACAATAAAGTGAGTGGGAGCACTACCGCCTTTCTGATAAATAAATGTGAGTAACATATTGTTGATCAGAAATGATGTAGAATTTTTCTGGAAAGCATAAAGAAGTATTTGAAAGGAGTTCTTTAAAAGAAAGACCTCAGTAAAGCTACTTACATGTTGGGCATCAAAATCTATTGAGATAGATCAAGACGCTTGATAAGTTTTTCAATAAGTACATACCTTGTCAAGATTTTGTAGTTCAAAATGGAACAGTCAAAGAAAGAGTTCATGCATGTGTTGCAAAGGTGTGAAATTGAGGTGGACTCAAATCCCGACCACAGCAGAAAATAGAAAAGAGAATGAAAGTCATTCCCTATGCCTCAGTCATAGGTTCTATAAAGTATGCTATGCTATGTACCAGACCTATTGTATACCTTGTTCGGAATTTGGTAAGGGAATACAATAGTGATCTAGGAGTAGATTGTTGGGGAACGTAGTAATTTCAAAAAAAATTCCTACGCACACGCAAGGATCATGGTGATGCATAGCAACGAGAGGGGGGAGTGTTGCCCACGTACCCTCATAGACCGAAAGCGGAAGCGTTAGAACAACACGGTTGATGTAGTCGTACGTCTTCACGATCCGACCGATCCAAGTACCGAACGTACGGCACCTCCGAGTTCAGCACACGTTCAGCTCGATGATGATCCCCGGACTCCGATCCAGCAAGGTGTCGGGGATGAGTTCCATCAGCACGACGGCGTGGTGACGGTGATGATGTTGTACCGACGCAGTGCTTCGCCTAAGCACCGCTACGATATGACTGAGGTGGAATATGGTGGAGGGGGCACCGCACACAGCTAAGGAACAATCACGAAGATCAACTTGTGTCTCATGGGGTGCCCCCTGCCCCCGTATATAAAGGAGGGAGGGGGAAGGTGCGGCCGGCCCCTAGGGGTGTGCCTGGAGGAGTCCTACTCCCACCGAGAGTAGGACTCCCCCCTCTTGCCTTGTTGGAGAAGGAAGGGGGAAGGGGGAAAGAGGAAAGGGGGGCGCCGCCCCCCTCCCCCTTCCTTGTCCTATTCGGACTAGGGGGAGGGGGTGCGCGGCCTGCCTTGGCCGGCCCTCCTCTTCTCCCTTAGGGCCCATGTAGGCCCAATAACCCCCGGGGGGGTTCCGGTAACCCCTCGGTACTCCGGTAAAATCCCAATTTCACCCGGAACGATTCCGATATCCAAATATAGGCTTCCAATATATCAATCTTTATGTCTCGACCATTTCGAGACTCCTCGTCATGTCCGTGATCACATCCGGGACTCCGAACAATCTTCGGTACATCAAAACTTATAAACTCATAATATATCTATCATCGTAACATTAAGCGTGCGGACCCTACGGGTTCGAGAACTATGTAGACATGACCTAGAACTGTTTCTGGTCAATAACCAATAGCAGAACCTAGATGCTCATATTGGCTCCTACATATTCTACGAAGATCTTTATCGGTCAAACCGCATAACAACATACGTTGTTCCCTTTGTCATCGGTATGTTACTTGCCCGAGATTGGATCGTCGGTATCCAATACCTAGTTCAATCTCGTTACCAGCAAGTCTCTTTACTCATTATGTAATGCATCATCCCGTAACCAACTCATTGGCCACATTGCTTTCAAGGCTTATTAGTGATGTGCATTACCGAGAGGGCCCAGAGATACCTCTCCGATAATCGGAGTGACAAAACCTAATCTCGAAATACGGCAACTCAACATGTACCATTGGAGATACTTGTAGAGCTCCTTTATAATCACCCAGTTACATTGTGACGTTTGGTAGCACACAAAGTGTTCCTCTGGTAAACGGGAGTTGCATAATCTCATAGTTGTAGGGACTTTGTATAAGTCATGAAGAAAGCAATAGCAACATACTAAATGATCAAATGCTAAGCTAACGGAATGGGTCAAGTCAATCACATCATTCTTCTAATGATGTGATCCCGTTAATCAAATGACAACACATGTCTATGGTTAGGAAACACAACCATCTTTGATTAATGAGCTAGTCAAGTAGAGGCATACTAGTGACGTTAAGTTTGTCTATGTATTCACACATGTATTATGTTTCTGGTTAATACAATTCTAGCATGAATAATAAACATTTATCATGATATGAGGAAATAAATAATAACTTTATTATTGCCTCTAGGGCATATTTCCTTCAGTCTCTCACTTGCACTAGAGTCAATAATCTAGATTACACAGTAATGTTTCTAACACCCATGGAGTCTTTGTGTTGATCATGTTTTGTTCGTGGAAGAGGCTTAGTCAACGGGTCTGCAACATTCAGATCCGTATGTATCTTGAAAATCTCTATGTCTCCCACCTGGACTTGCTCCCGGATGGAATTGAAGCATCTCTTGATGTGCTTGGTCCTCTTGTGAAATCTGGATTCCTTTGCCAAGGCAATTGCACCAGTATTGTCACAGAAGATCTTCATTGGTCCCGATGCACTAGGTATGACACCTAGATCGGAAATGAACTCCTTCATTTGTTGCTTCCGAAGCAGCTATGTACTCCGCTTCGCATGTAGATCCCGCCACGACGCTTTGTTTAGAACTGCACCAACTTACAGCTCAACCGTTTAATAAAAACACGTATCCGGTTTGCGATTTAGAATTGTCCGGATCAGTGTCAAAGCTTGCATCGACGTAACCATTTATGACTAGCTCTTTGTCACCTCAATAAACGAGAAACATATCCTTAGTCCTTTTCAGGTATTTCAGGAAATTCTTGACCGTTGTCCAGTGATCCACTCCTGGATTACTTTGGTACCTACCTGCCAAGCTTATTGCTAAGCATACGTCAGGTCTGGTACACAGCATTGCATACATGATAGAGCCTATGGTTGACGCATAGGGAACATCTTTCATTTTCTCTCTATCTTCTGCTGTGGTCGGGCATTGAGTCTGACTCAACTTCACACCTTGTAATACAGGCAAGAACCCTTTCTTTGCCTGATCCATTTTGAACTTTTTCAAAATTTAATCAAGGTATGTGCTTTGTGAAAGTCCAATTAAGCGTCTTGATCTATCTCTATAGATCTTGATGCCCAATATGTAAGCAACTACACCGAGGTCTTTCATTGAAAAACTTTTATTCAAGTATCCCTTTATTCTATCCAGAAATTCTATATCATTTCCAATTAACAATATGCCATCTTCATATAATATCAGAAATGCTACAGAGCTCCCACTCACTTTCTTGTAAATACAGGCTTCTCCAAAAGTTTGTATAAAACCATATGATTTGATCACACTATCAAAGCGTTTATTCCAACTCCGAGATGCTTGCACCAGTCCATAAATGGAACGCTGGAGCTTGCACACTTTGTTAGCATCTTTTGGATCGACAAAACCTTCCGGTTGCATCATATACAACTCTTCTTCTAGAAATACATTCAGGAATGCAGTTTTGACATCCATTTGCCAAATTTCATAATCATAAAATGCGGCAATTGCTAACATGATTTGGACAGACTTAAGCATCGCTATGGGTGAGAAAGTCTCATCGTAGTCAACTCCTTGAACTTGTCAAAAAACCTTTCGCAACAAGTCGAGCTTTGTAGACAGTTACATTACCATCAGCGTCAGTCTTCTTCTTGAAGATCCATTTATTTTCGATGGCTTGTCGATCATCGGGCAAGTCAACCAAAGTCCATACTTTGTTTTCACACATGGATCCCATCTCAGATTTCATGGCCTCAAGCCATTTTGCGGAATCTGGGCTCATCATCGCTTCCTCATAGTTCGTAGGTTCACCATGGTCAAGTAACATGACTTCCAAAATAGGATTATCGTACCACTCTAGCGTGGATCTTACTCTGGTAGACCTACGAGGTTCGGTAGTAGCTTGATCTGAAGTTTCATGATCAATATCATTAGCTTCCTCACTGATTAGTGTAGTTGTCATAGGAACAGGTTCTTGTGATGAACTACTTTCCAACAAGGGAGCAGGTACAGTTACCTCATCAAGTTCTACTTTCCTCTCACTCACTTCTTTTGAGAGAAACTCCTTCTCTAGAAAGGATCCGAATTTAGCAACGAAAATCTTGCCCTCAGATCTGTGATAGAAGGTGTACCCAATAGTCTCTTTTGGGTATCCTATGAAGACACATTTCTTCGATTTGGGTTCGAGCTTATCTGGTTGAAGTTTCTTCACATAAGCATCGCAGCCCCAAACTTTAAGAAATGAAAACTTTGGTTTCTTGCCAAACCATAGTTCATAAGGCGTCGTCTCAACGGATTTTGATGGTGCCCTATTTAACGTGAATGCGGCCGTCTCTAAAGCATAACCCCAAAATGATAGCGGTAAATCAGTAGGAGACATCATAGATCGCACCATATCTAGTAAAATACGATTACAACGTTTAGACACACCATTTCATTGTGGTGTTCCGGGTGGCGTGAGTTGCAAAACTATTCGGCATTGTTTCAAATGTAAACCAAACTCGTAACTCAAATATTCTCCTCCACGATCAGATCGTAGAAATTTTATTTTCTTGTTACGATGATTTTCCACTTCACTCTGAAATTCTTGGAACTTTTCAAATGTTTCAGACTTGTGCTTCATCAAGTAGATATACCCATATCTGCTTAAATCATTAGTGAAGGTGAGAAAATAACGATACCCGCCGCGAGCTTCAATATTCATTGGACCACATACATCAGTATGTATGATTTCCAATAAATCAGTTGCTCGCTCCATAGTTCGGGAGAACAGCGTTTTCGTCATCTTGCCCATGAGGCATGGTTCGCAAGTACCAAGTGATTCATAATCAAGTGATTCCAGAAGTCCATCAGTATGGAGTTTCTTCATGCGCTTTACACCAATATGACCCAAACGGCAGTGCCACAAATAAGTTGCACTATCATTATCAACTCTGCATATTTTGGCTTAAACATTATGAATATGTGTATCACTACTATCGAGATTCAATAAAAATAGACCACTCTTCAAGGGTGCATGACCATAAAGATATTACTCATATAAATAGAACAACCATTATTCTCTGATTTAAATTAATAACCGTCTCGCATCAAAAAAGATCCAGATATAATGTTCATGCTCAACGCTGGCACCAAATAACAATTATTTAGGTCTAAAACTAATCCCGATGGTAGATGTAGAGGTAGCGTGCCGACCGCGATCATATCGACTTTGGAACCATTTCCCACGCACATCGTCACCTCATCCTTAGCCAATCTTCGCTTAATCCGTAGTTCCTGTTTCAAGTTGCAAATATTAGCATCAGAACCAGTATCAAATACCCAGGTGCTACTGCAAGCATTAGTAAGGTATACATCAATAACATGTATATCACATATACCTTTGTTCACTTTGCCATCCTTCTTATCCGCCAAATACTTGGGGCAGTTCCGCTTCAAGTGTCCAGTCTGCTTGCAGTAGAAGCACTCGGTCTCAGGCTTAGGTCCAGACTTGGGTTTCTTCTCTTGAGCAGCAACTTGTTTGTTGTTCTTCTTGAAGTTCCCCTTCTTCTTCCCTTTGCCCTTTTTCTTGAAACTGGTGGTCTTATTGACCATCAACACTTGATGCTCTTTCTTGATTTCTACCTCCGCAGCCTTTAGCATTACGAAGATCTCGGGAATAGTCTTGTCCATCCCTTGCATATTATAGTTCATCACGAAGTTCTTGTAGCTTGGTGGTAGTGATTGAAGAATTTTGTCAATGACACTATCATCAGAAAGATTAACTCCCAGTTGAATCAAGTGATTATTATACCCAGACATTTTAAGTATGTGTTCACTGACAGAACTATTCTCCTCCATCTTACAGCTATAGAACTTATTGGAGACTTCATATCTCTCAATCCGGGCATTTGCTTGAAATATTAACTTCAACTCCTGGAACATCTCATATGCTCCATGACGTTCAAAACATCGTTGATGACCCGATTCCAAGCTGTAAAGCATGGCACACTGAACTATCGAGTAGTCGTCAGCTTTGCTCTGCCGGACTTTCTTAACATCGTCAGTTGCATCTGCAGCAGGCCTAGCACCCAGCGGTGCTTCCAGGAAATAATTCTTCTGTGCAGCAATGAGGATAATCCTCAAGTTATGGACCCAGTCCGTGTAGTTGCTACCATCATCTTTCAACTTAGCTTTCTCAAGGAACGCATTAAAATTCAATGGAACAACAGCACGAGCCATCTATCTACAACAAACATAGACAAGCAAAATACTATCAGGTACTAAGTTCATGATAAATTTAAGTTCAATTAATCATATTACTTAAGAACTCCCACTTAGACAGACATCTCTCTAGTCATCTAAGTGATCACGTGATCCAAATCAACTAAACCATGTCTGATCATCATGTGAGATGGAGTAGTTTCAATGGTGAACATCACTATGTTCATCATATCTACCATATGATTCATGTTCAACCTTTCGGTCTTCGTGTTTTGAGGCCATATCTGTATATGCTAGGCTCGTCAAGTTTAACCTGAGTATTCTGCGTGTGCAACTGTTTTGCACCCATTGTATTGGAACATAGAGCCTATCACACCCGATCATCACGTGATGTTTCCGCCCGAAGAACTTTCACAACGGTGCATACTCAGGGAGAACACTTCTTGATAATTTAGTGAGAGATCATCTTAAAATGCTACCGTCAATCAAAGCAAGATAAGATGCATAAAAGATAAACATCACATGCAATCAATATAAGTGATATGATATGACCATCATCATCTTGTGTTTGTGATCTCCATCTTCAAAACACCGTCGTGATCACCATCGTCACCGGCGCGACACCTTGATCTCCATCGTAGCATCGTTGTCATTTATGCCATCTATTGCTTCTACGACTATCGCTACCGCTTAGTGATAAAGTAAAGCAATTACAGTGCGTTTGCATTACATACAATAAAGCAACAACCATATGGTTCCTGCCAGTTGCCGATAACTTCGGTTACAAAACATGATCATCTCATACAATAAAATATAGCATCACGTCTTGACCATATCACATCACAACATGCCCTGCAAAAACAAGGTAGACATCCTCTACTTTGTTGTTGCAAATTTTACGTGGCTACTACGGGCTGAGCAAGAACCGTTCTTACCTACGCATCAAAACCACAACGATAGTTCGTCAAGTTAGTGTTGTTTTAACCTTCGCAAGGACCGGGCGTAGCCACACTCGATTCAACTAAAGTGAGAAAGACAGACACCCGCCAGGTACCTTTAAGCACGAGTGCTCGTAACGGTGAAACCAGTCTCGCGTAAGCGTACGCGTAATGTCGGTCCGGGCCGCTTCATCTCACAATACCGCTGAACCAAAGTATGACATATTGATAAGCAGTATGACTTGTATCGCCCACAACTCACTTGTGTTCTACTCGTGCATATGACATCTATGCATAAAACCTGGCTCGGATGCCACTGTTGGGGAATGTAGTAATTTTAAAAATCCTACACACACGCAAGGATCATGGTGATGCATAGCAACAAGAGGGGAGAGTGTTGTCCACGTACCCTCATAGACCGAAAGCGGAAGCGTTAGAACAATGCAGTTGATGTAGTCGTACGTCTTCACGATCCGACCGATCCAAGTACCGAACTTACGGCACCTCCGAGTTCAGCACACGTTCAGCTCGATGACGATCCCCGGACTCCGATCCAGCAGGGTGTCAGGGATGAGTTCCATCAGCACGATGGCGTGCTGACGGTGATGATGTTCTACCAACGCAGGGCTTCGCCTAAGCACCGCTACGATATGATCGAGGTGGAATATGGTGGAGGGGGGCACCGCACACGGCTAAGGAACAATCACAAAGATCAACTTGTGTCTCATGGGGTGCCCCCCTGCCCCGTATATAAAGGTGGGAGGGGGAGGTGCGGCCGGCCCCTAGGGGTGCGCCTGGAGGAGTCCTACTCCCATAGAGGAGTAGGACTCCCCCCTCTTGCCTTGTTGGAGAAGGAAGGGGGAAGGGGGGAAGAGGAAAGGGGGGCGCCACCCCCCCCCCCTTCCTTGTCCTATTCGGACTAGGGGGGACGGGGTGCACGGCCTGCCCTGAACAGCCCTCCTCTTCTCCCTTAGGGCCCATGTAGGCCTAATAACCCCCGAGGGGTTCCGGTAACCCCTCGGTACTCCGGTAAAATCCCGATTTCACCTGGAACGATTCTGATATCCAAATATAGGCTTCCAATATATCAATCTTTATGTATCGACCATTTCGAGACTCCTTGTCATGTCCGTGATCACATCCGGGACTCCGAACAATCTTCGGTACATCAAAACTTATAAACTCATAATATATCTGTCATCGTAACGTTAAGCGTGCGGACCCTACGGGTTCGAGAACTATGTAGACATGACCTAGAACTGTTTCCGGCCAATAACCAATAGCGGAACCTAGATGCTCATATTGACTCCTACATATTCTACGAAGATCTTTATCGGTCAAACCGCATAACAACATACGTTGTTCCCTTTGTCATCGGTATGTTACTTGCCCGAGATTCGACCGTCGATATCCAATACCTAGTTCAATCTCGTTATCGGTAAGTCTCTTTACTCGTTACGTAATGCATCATCCCATAACCAACTCATTGGCCACATTGCTTGCAAGGCTTATAGTGATGTGCATTACCGAGAGGGCCCAGAGATACCTCTCCGACAATTGGAGTGACAAAACCTAATCTCGAGACACCTGTAGACACCTGTAGACACCATTGGAGACACTTGTTGAGTTGGCGTATTTCAAGATTAGGATTTGTCACTCCGATTTTCGGAGAGGTATCTCTGGGCCCTCTCGGTAATGCACATCATTATAAGCCTTGCAAGCAATGTGACTAATGAGTTATTTGCGGGATGATGCATTACATAACGAGTAAAGAGACTTGCCGGTAACGACATTGAACTAGGTCTTGAGATACCGATGATCGAATCTCGGGCAAGTAACATACCGATGACAAAGGGAACAACGTATGTTGTTATGCGGTTTAACCGATAAAGATCTTCGTAGAATATGTAGGAGCCAATAGGTTCCGCTATTGGTTATTGACCCGAGAGATGTCTCGATCATGTCTACATAGTTCTCGAACCCGTAGGATCCGTATGCTTAACGTTCGTTGACGATATAGTATTATATGAGTTATGTATGTTGGTAACCAAATGTTGTTTGAAGTCCCGAATGAGATGACGGACATGACGAGGAACTCCGGAATGGTCCAGAGATAAAATTTGATATATGGGATAACAGTGTTTGATCTCCGGAAGGGTTCCGGAATTCACCGGAAGGGGTTCCGGATGTTTCCCTAAATGTTTGGGTACGAGAACACATTATTTGGGCCAAAGGGAAAAGCCCACAAGGTTTTTGGAAAGTGCAAAAAGAAATTTTGCGGAGTCCAGGGGCCAGATGCCAGGGTCCCTGGCATCTGGGTCCAGACGTCGGGAACCCTGACGTCTGGCCCTGGAGTCCGAGAAGGACTCTTGCCTTTCGGGTGAAACCGATTTTGTGAAGGCTTTTACTCCAAGTTTCGACCCCAAGGCTCAACATATAAATAGAGGGGCATGGCTAGCACCAAAGACACATCAAGAAACACCAAACCGTGTGCCGGCAACCCCGTCCCCTCTAGTTTATCCTCTGTCATAGTTTCCGTAGTGCTTAGGCGAATCCCTACCGTCACCGCGCCGTCGTGCTGCCAGAACTCATCTACTACTTCGCCCGTCTTGCTGGATCGAGAAGGCGAGGACATCATCAAGCTGAACGTGTGCAGAACTCGGAGGTGTCGTGCATTCAGTACTTGGATCAGTCGGATCGTGAAGACGTACGACTACATCAACCGCGTTGATAAACGCTTCCGCTTAGCGATCTTCAAGGGTATGAAGATACACTCCCCCTCTTGTTGCTATGCATCACCATGATCTTGCGTGTGCGTAGGAAAAATTTGAAAATTACTACGTTCCCCAACAGCAGTAACAGAGAGGGGATGGGGGAGTGGGTAACTTACAACATCACTCAAGATACTTCCACTTCTCACCACCACCCTTGCCAACTTGCGATTTGAACACAAATCAGGACACAGGATTTGAAAGGAAAACTATCACAGCATCAGTTTGAATAAGAACAAGGAGACAGGAGTGGGAGCAAAGGGAACTGAGATGCTTACCATGGAGATATGCTTGATGTTGGAGTCCTTCCTGAAGTTGTCCCTACGAAAACAGAACCAAAACGAGCCCAGTCAGGACGCGTCAGAAATAGCATGAATCAAACTACAACAACAAATCAAATCAGGGGCTGACATGAGGACTAAGACAACGCTCAGAGGGCGTTTGGGATTGTTGGAGTCCTTCTCGGCCTTGCTCTTCGTCACCACAAGTCTGCATCACCACAGAAATAATAGCAGCAAAGCGAATCAGAACCCGACGTGAAACAACATCAGGAAAACACAAGCAAAACCACCATGGGGAATGAGTCCATCACCTAAAACCAAGCAGATGATAACACTGAGTAAGAAAGACTAATGAGAGGTGTTGGTTTACCTAAAACCAGTTCCTTGATAACACTCATTTCCATCTAAGGTGAAATAAAAATATGCATGCCAAGGTGAAATAGTACAAAGAAAGCACTCATCAGGTAGCAGTGCATACAAAATCCCTGTTTTTCTAGTAGGAAATACTCCGATGTGTGTTAGCAGTAGTAAAAACTATACAAAATCCCTATTTTACTAGTAGAAAATACTCTATGTTAGCAGTAGCAAAAACTCATGCAGTACCAAATTCAAAATAAAATTGTTGTAGCTAACAGAAGTATGGAACAATTGTTAACAACTCGAGTCATAAAAGGCAGAGTGTCTCTTAAGAGAGACACAACTAATACTGATGAAAGATAATAACATAGCACAAAAATAAACCGATTCATAAAAATCTTGTTTCTGAACATCGGCATCAAATCAACAACACTGAATTAACATGCATTAAAGGGAAGAGCTAATACAGGGCAGGTATATGGGTATCAAAACAAACAAGAAAGGAACGACAATCTATTTTAAGTACTTCAGGTTTGAGCCATTTCCGATACTAAAATCAATACATAACAGCCAACATTTCAATCCATGGAGGCCACTCTTTCCATCAAATCCAGAGCATGATAAAAACATAGCTCTACAACAACGTCAAATAGCAACACACAAAAAACTGCTGATCACAGCAAAACCATGCTTGTTGGCAGCAGCGCAACAAAGAGCAATTAGTTAAGCCAAGAACAAAACCTTTTGATCCAAAACCATAGTCCCATCAAACTTGATTGACTGATAAATGATGTACACAAGACCAAATCAAGTCCAGCAAGAACTACACTCTAGAACACCTCATATGACACATCAGACGATACACTAAAAATGGCATACACAGGTTTACTGCAAGCTGGTGTTGCGTTGATGATGTCGGAATCGCCTGAAAATTCAACAAGGAACAGAGCATGATCAGAAACCCAGTTGTTGTATATCAAAGTATGAACCAGGTAACACAATGAGAAATGTGGTGCTAGATACCAGGGTCGATGATACTCAGGCAGTAGACTTGGAAGTATTTACCACACGCAGTTCCCATATCAACATTGTCTGGAAATCAAACATTCGGCGCTGTTACTTTTGAACAGCATATTATTGAGACAACAAAAAAGTCATGATTATGACTGCTTTACCATCTTATTCACAATTTCAAACTATTTGTTAGCTTTCTACTGCAATTACGGCTAATACTTCCACGACTTAGATAAACTGGAGCCAATACTGCAATTACGGCTGATAAGAATTAGAAAAACATGAATCAGCTGATAAGAATTAGAAAAACATGAATCAGCTGATAAGAATTAGAAAAACTGGAGCCAATATATTATGAACATTCCATTCAAAAAAGGAGTAAAGTAGTAAATGACATTCTTTGTTTCATCATGTTACAAAGGAGCAGCACAAACCACAATTTTACTCGACACACACACACATACACACATGAATATTAAGCTCAGTTCCAGCAACTATATCATGGTTTAACAGAGCATGTAATGAATGACAGTTCAATTCCACAGCCGGACTCAGCATCATCAAACCACCACGCTTATGATCATAATCTAAGCATATCATCAAACAAAACCTACACAGATAAAGATCACGACACATCAAGCCACAGGCGCACCAGCGTTGTCATGAGATTCAGCGCAGAGCGATGGGGCTACCACAACAACATCAAAAACCTACACAGTACTTGTGCAGTCTCCGGCACAAGTTGAACAAGCATGCATCCAACGTAATACATTGACTGAAATGATGTCAAAAGCCTATCTTAACAACCGACTGTTTACTGATAATGAAAACCTACGTCCTACTGACACACTTTGTGCCTTGACCAACTGTCAAAGCATCTTCTGATTTGTCAATCAGTTTGCCAACAAATCCAGTTGATTACATGTGTGAATACTTCAAACCACTGATTTTGTACCAAATTCAAAGAACACACACATTTTGTAAGCCAGAAAAGCTACATCCACAGCAGTCTGACTTCTCAAATGGCAGATTCACCTTCCGAATCATGTAGGAGAAAAACATCGAGACAATGGAATCAACAGGTAATCGTACCTTGAGCAGCAGAGCAGGCGCCTCAGACGATCATGGGAGAACGATCCCGCCGCGTTGCCTTGCTGCTGGCCTCGTCGGGCGCTTCACCATTGGCTAGAGGAGGAGCAGTCAGAGAGTCCAAGACTGTAAATGCCAAAGAGAGCGGTGAGTAAAATGAACTGAAATTTTTTGCCGCTAAATGAATGCTATATATCTATGCTGCTGCTAAATGGTGCTTCTGCATAACTGAATTTTGCTGCTGGCACTAACCGTTGACAGACAACTATACAAGAAGTGAAGGTAAGGAGAAGAACTTGGAAGAAGAGAGGTGCTCTGTCCTCCTCCGTCCGTGCCCGTCCTCCTCCTCCTCCGTGTCTATGTCGAACAACCTCCATTCGTCGCTTGCGAGCACTATGCGCCTTGGTTGGCCATGAAGCCCTTGTCCTCTGCTGCACGGATGAAACCCAAAGCATCAGTACAGCTACACTGGCACATAGTACAGACATGGTATCCCAGACATTCTCTAATTGACTAGCACCCAAATATATACATGCACCAGTTGAGAAAAATCATGACTTGGACAGTGAAAAATCAATGTTCCATGCACACCAAATCATTCAAAAAATTAACTACACTACTACAGTTCTTAACAGCTATCGGTGCATCAGCAAAATATGGAACAACAAGCACAACAAGACAACTAGAGTATATATATAGCACTCAACAATGAACAGTTATCACAGAGAACAAGATAACAAGAGACGAATGATGGCACTCAAATTCTAATCTCACATAGATAAAATTCATTGCCATAGTAAAAGAATGATTCAGAAGGGAGGTTCCTAGAATAAATAGTTGAAACAGGGGATGATTCTATTTTAGAGCTAAGTAGGTAACAACATATACTTGGAAGGGGCGATAAACGAACTGAATTTAGGATACAGTGCCATCTTTTACTCTCAAGTAACGATAGCAAATGTTGTTTGAAGATTTGTTTCTACAGAATGTTGTGTGGAAATTGTTATTGCTGCAGATGAATCCTATATATTATTTTATATATACTCACTAAGTTACAGTAGTTGTGGTGCAGTGTGTAGGTTATTTTAGAAGATGCCACGTGCAAATTCTTATCTCTGTAGGCGATTCTCAATAATTATAACAAAGAAAGGTTAGTAAGAGTTGGTCTCCATCTCCAATATATCTGTTGGATTTTAATTCTAATCTTTTCCTAGGTGGCAATATGAGTTAACATATTACCTGGAGGTCGTCCATTTTCTAATAATTTTGTCCTTGCATGCATTTTTAGGAGACACAGGGAAAGATTAGCATGGCTGCAACTGCGGCAAGACACGCAGCATGCATGTGCCTTACAAGTGGCAGCAGCTTTACTGACAAGTATGAAATTGATACCCAGCTGCAATCATTGCTCCTCCCTACCCAATAGAATTAACTTTTAAATAGATAGTAGTGTTTATTTATTTTCACATGATTGTGGAGATATAAATTTAGGATACGGTGCATATGACATATTATTAAAGTTTTGAATAGCATGCTGTCTCGACACTATAGCAGCACTATAGTAATTGGAGGGGCATCATGCTAAGCCACTTAGCACAAACTTAGCACGCAAATGCTACTGTCGCTATTTGCAGTAGCCCTCTATTTAAACTTTGCATGTTATACTCTCAAGTAACGGCAGTTGATGCTATGTGCAGATTTCTCTTCTACAAGGTGTGCGCAAATGATTGTGCAGTCCTGTACCTCTCGCTGACAATGGCGGTGGAGGGGGCCTTTGTTGAAGACTGTGAGCAGAAGAAGAATGCTCCTCCATTGCTGCAGGGTCGTCCCTAAGAAAAATTTGGGGGCCAGCACGAAAGCTCAGGTCTTAGGCCCTAGAAGAAAGGCTTCTGCAAATAGTCAAACAATGCATGTACTTACACTGTCAAGGTAGAAATCGTTCCAGAGTAAATTGACAGTAGCAGCAGCAGCATCCAGGCAGCCAACCAGCAGCAGACACTCCATTTAAGTCATTCAGTCTAACACTTTGCAATTAGCACGATAAGAAAGTCCGAAGAGCGCACCGGAGGCGCCCACGGAGATGTTGTCTCTGATGAACAGGGACGACATCATGCTGCCCCCGACGTCGGACACGAGGTAGATGACGCCGACTCTCACTGCAACGAAATTGACGGGAATAATATCAGTTCAGAATGTTCAGGTAATGGGGACGTCAGTTCGGTGGACGAATGCTTACCGAATCCGAACTGCTGCTCGAGCCTGAGCCCGACGAGCACGAGGCTGAGCATGTTCGCGAGCAGGTGGACGACGCCGACGTGGAGCCAGATATGGGTCACGAGTCTCTTCCCCTGGTGCTCGTGCACCACCTAGTCCCACACGAGCGCGCCCAGCTTCTGCAATCTGGAGACAACAATATGCGCCCCGGAGCGTAAGAGATGACGAATATCTTGTTGAATCAAGGGAATCGAAGCGGTGAGAACAGAACTGTTGGAGAGACAAGATCGACGGATCACTCACGTGGCGGAGGAGGGCCCGCATCAGCGGCGCGGGCGCCAAGGGTGACAGGTCAGCCTTGAGGGGCGCCGCGGCCTCCGGGGACAACGAGGCCGCCGCTGTCACCGCAGAGGCAGTCACCCGCAAGGGCGGCCAGCAGGCTTGGCCTGGACGTGCTTGACCTTGGAGAGGATCTCCCGCGGCCGCCATCGCTGCTGTTGCTGCTGGATCCGAGCTTCGCGGATTGGGGATCGGGGAGACGAAACCCTAGCTGCAGCGAAGGAGGAAGAAGAGCTGGGAGCGGGAGCAGGAGCAAGGTTCAGGCGCAGCGCGAGGGCAAGAGGGCGCCGCCGGTGACAGGAAGGAAGAGAGGACAGCGCGAGGGAAGGATCTGGATCGGGGACAGAGACGAGGGGTGAGGAAGAGGCCGAGACGAGGGGTGAGGGAAGGATCTGGATCGGGGACAGAGAGAGGGAGGCGGTGGAAGGAAGGAAGGGAGGAGAGGTGATAGAGAGGTAGAATTTGGTGCGGTGGTTTTTGTTCCTTTTCTTCGCATGGACGGATGGATGGACGTTGGATTGCTAGCAATGGATGGTAGGATGTCTGCCATCTCATTGATCTGTGCCACAAACGGTTCCATCAATCACAATGTAGTACGCACTTTGACGATTTTATAACCATCTAAATTGATCATAATCGATTAAATAATATACTAAATCATGTCAGCTATTTTATAACATCATAGAATTAGAAAAAAAAATTGATAACAATAGAAAATCTTCACATCGTGTCACAAGTGATACTTGTTTTTCACAAAAAATAACAAACCTGGAATAATACAAATATCTTTAAAATTGATCTCAAAAATGAGTTTTTTTGCAAAAAAATATTTTCTATCTTTGGAGTGTCAAAAATGGTATGTATTTTTTGAAGCACCTACCAATATTTGTTGTAAAATGGCACCACTCTATTTTTCAATAATATTAGATCATATATTTAGGTACAATTGACCAAATGCTTGTGTCTCAATAGCTGTCTATCCACCTCTCGTCAAATTGACAAAATTTTGACGATTCAGCTAGAAGTGGGTCAAATTTGCTAGAAGTGGGTCAAATTTGCTCAAATGGTCTCATATTGTGCACAAGGGTACATCTTGGAATTGCAGACACTGTTGCCTAAGGAAGTTTTCATTTTCTTTGGACGAAAAATTCATTTTCCATTTCTCGAATGCCCAAAATGAGTTTTTTTGTGAAGGACATATAATATATTTGTTGCAAAATTGTACCAAATCAATTTTCTAAAATACTAGGACATATTTAATGCACAATTGACCAAATTTTTAGATGTTAAAAGTTTTTATACACCTCTGGTGAAAAAGACAAATTTCCGCCGATTCAGTTGGAAATGGGTCGAATTTGAACTGCAGTTGCCTTATAGTTTGCTCTTTATTTTTTCCAAAAATCATTTCTAGGTACATAAGTATCTATTTAATCAGAGAAACACCAAAAAAATTCCAAGATTCAACCACTAGCTAGGAACGGTCATTCCCGCTGTTTTGACCGCATTTTGAAACGGGCATAAAAAATTCAAAAAAAAATCAAAAAATTAGAAAACCTTCGCATTGTGTCAATATATGTGACCAAGTTATCAGGAAAAATTATAAACTTTTAATACGGCAATTATTTTAAAAAAGTGTTCTTAGAAACGAGCTATCAAGTGTGAAGATTCATGGCTTTCAAGCCAAACGATCAATCTTATGGCCACATTCATGACATAGTTTGTGTAAATGATCTCATATTGTGCACAAGGGTGAATCTTGGAATGGCGGACAATGTTTCCTAAGGAAGTTTTCATTTTCTTTGGACGAAAAATTCATTTTCCAATTTTCGAGTGCCCAAAATGAGTTTTATTGTGAAGGACCTATAATATATTTGTTGCAAAATTGTACCAAATCAATTTTCTAAAATACTAGGACATATTTAATGCACAATTGACCAAATGGTTAAGTGTCAAAAGTTTTTATCCACCTCTGATAAAAAAGACAAATTTCGGCCGATTCAGTTGGAAATGGGTCAAATTTGAACTGCTTTGCTCTTTATTTTTTCCCAAAATCATTTCTAGGTACATAAGTATCTATTTAATCAGAGAAACACCAAAAAAAATCCAAGATTCAACCACTAGCTAGGAACGGTCATTCCCGCTGTTTTGACCGCATTTTGAAACGGGCATAAAAAATTCAAAACAAAAATCAAAAAATTGGAAAACCTTCGCATTGTGTCATTATATGTGACCAAGTTATTAGGAAAATTTATAAACTTGTAATACGGCAATTATTTTAAAAAAGTGTTCTCACAAATGAGCTATCAAGTGTGAAGATTCATGGCTTTCAAGCCAAATGATCAATCTTATGGCCACATTCATGACATAGTTTGTTCAAATGATCTTATATTGTGCACAAGAGTGAATCTTGGAATGGCGGACAATGTTTCCTAAAGAAGTTTTCATTTTCTTTGGATGAAAAATTCATTTTCCATTTTTCGAGTGCCCAAAATGAGTTTTTTGTGAAGGACCTATAATATATTTGTTGCAAAATTGTACCAAATCAATTTTATAAAATACTAGGACATATTTAATGCACAATTGACCAAATAGTTAGGTGTTAAAAGTTTTTACCCTCCTCTGGTAAAAAGACAAATTTCCGTCGATTCACTTGGAAACGGGTCAAATTTGAACTGCATTTGCCTTATAGTTTGTTCTTAATTTATTACAAAAATCATTTCTAGGTACATAAGTATCTATTTAATCAGAGAAACACCAAAAAAATTCCAAGATTCAACCACTAGCTAGGAACGGTCATTCCCGCCGTTTTGACCGCGTTTTGAAACGGGCATAAAAAATTCAAAAAAATCAAAAAATTGGAAAACCTTCGCATTGTGTCATTATATGTGGCCAAGTTATCAGGAAAATTTATAAACTTGTAATATGGCAATTATTTTAAAAAAGTGTTCTCAGAAATGAGCTATCATGCATGAAGATTCATGGCTTTCAAGTCAAATGATCAATCTTATGGCCACATTCATGGCTTTTAAATGAATGTTGACTCCTTCCTAGTGTGGCAAATCCCAGGCACTCGATATGTCCTAGTTTGTAGCACAAGTCATGCCGAAATTCACGGAAAATTTTGGCATGACCTTTGCTAAAAAGTGGACAAATCGAGAACCTGAAATTTGCTGGAACAGAAATGAATCAACAATCTGGCAAAACACAGGCCACTCAGCATCATTCCCTGGAAACAGTGTTCAAATATCCCTCTTCGACACCGCAACACATGTCCAAATATACACGAGCAACCACATGTCCAAATTTCACAAGCTAATTCAAAAACAAAGTGTAGAAGAAAATTCATTTAACTACTAATAGAATAAAATTCAGTTAACTTTAGTGCTCTATAATGATGAAAGGAAAAAAATCAGTTAACTACTAATTTCATTCATTTAGGTTATTCATTTAACATCACCTAATTAACCTATTGTACCACTACTACTAGCAGCACTACTAACTTAATTAACCTAGCAAAACTCTAGTGCCCTAACTGAAAAACATCTAATTAACATCTACTAGTACCACTATTGCCCTAACCTAATTAACATCTACTAGTATCACTATATACTATACAAGCAGCATCTACCCTAATTAAACCCTACTGCCCTAACTAACTTTTGTTGTAAACCAAATCTTTTGCTCTAAACTAACGTTTGCTCTAACATCTACTACTTAACATCCTTTGCTCTAAACTAAATATTTTGCTATAAACAAACTTTTGCTCTACTAATTTTTTTCTCAAAAATGCAGAGAGAGAGGAGTCGGGGGGAGGGGTGGGGGACTTGTAGAGAGGGGAGAGACAGTGGCGGGGAGGTGCTCGGTGATGAAGGCAGGGGCGGAGAGAGCGGGCTCGGGCACGGGCAACGTCGGTCCTGGGAGGGCTCTGGCGGCGGTGAGGTGGAGGGCGCCAATAGTGACGTCGAGGGCGGCCTCGGGCGGCGGCGGTGAGGCTGAGGGCGGCCTCGGATGGCGGCGGTGAGGATGACGGCGGCCTTGGGGGGAGATGGTCAGGTTGCGGGCGTCCACGCCGGCAGGAGACGGCGGCGAAGTGGGGCGACAACGAATTGGGGAGACGGCAGTGAGGGTGAGGGATTTGGGGAAGAAGTGTGGTGGCCGGGGGGCGGGGGGGGGGGGGGGGAACCGCGGTTTAAGTGAAACGTAACGGTAGCGCGTTTCCGAAACGCGCTATAGCTAAGTTAGCTACAGTGCGTTTCCTGAAACCCGCTACTGCTATTCCTTTCTCCTTTTTCCCTTTTGTCTTTTATTTTTCTTTACATTTTATTTTTTTTCCTTTCTCCTTTTTCTATTTCTTTCATTTTCATTTACTTTTCTACTTGTTTTTCACTTTATTTTATTTCCGTTAGCAGCAATGCCTTACACGTTTGATTTTTTAAGCGCGCTGCTACTAAGTAGCAGTAGCGTTTGATTTTGTACAACGCTACTGGTAACATTCTGTGTATAAGGTTTTCCCTAGTAGTGGAGGTCGGCGGCGGTGGTGAGGAGGGCTGCGAGGTCGGCGGTGGGTGGGAGCGGCGGGAAGAGGACTGGATCGGGGAAAGGAGGCTGGGGAGAGGACTGGATTGAGGGAGGAGGTGGCCGCAGCTGCGAGGAGAGGAGGGGTGCGATGGGAGGGAGTCGATGGGATCTGACCTAGGGTTTGGGCTGCGGGTGGGGGGTATCTCTTTTTCATTTTATTTTCTATTTTTCTGTAGATAGATGGATGGATGGATGTGGGAAGGAGAGATGGATGGATGGATGGATGGGTGCCATGTCAGCAATCCGTGCGAAGAGTCCTGATTGGTTCGAAAAACCAGTGATTTAAAAAAGTGTCTATGTACAAAAAATAGAGGGATTTTGCGAAGTAGCTATCAAAAATATTTTGCAAAATGGCACCACACAAATTTTCACTAGAGTCAGACCACATTTTATGGATAAGGACCCATTTCTATGCATTTTTGATCTTTCTAGCTATTTTTAATCATTTTCCGAGTGCCCAAAATGACTTTCTTGTGAAGGACCTACCATATATTTGTTGCAAAATTGTACCAAATAAATTTTCTAAAATACTAGGACATATTTAATGCATAACTGACCAAATGATTGGGTGTCAAAAATTTTGATCCACCTCTCATGAAAAAGACAAATTCCCGCTCATTCAGCAGGAAACGGGTCAAATTTGAACTACAGCGTCCTCATTATTTGTTATTTATTTTTTCCAAGAATCATTTCTAGGTACAAAAGTATCTATTTAATCAGATAAACACCAAAAAAATCCAAGATTCAACCACTAGCTAGGAACGGTCATTCCCGTCGTTTTGACCGCATTTTGAAATGGGCATAAAAAATTAAAAAAATTAAAAAATTGGAAAACCTTCGCATTGTGTCATTATATGTGACCAAGTTACCAGGAAAAATAATAAACTCGTAATACGACAATTCTTTTAAAAAACTGTGCTCAGAAACGAGTTATCATGTGTGGAGATCAATGGCTTTCAAGCCAAATGATCAATCTTATGGCCACATTCATGGCATAGTTTGTTCAAATGATTTCACATTGTGCACAAGGGTGCATATTGGAATGGCAAACAATATTGCCTAAGGAAGTTTTCATTTTCTTTGGACGAAAAAACCATTTTCCATTTTTCGAGTGCCCAAAAGGAGGTTTTTTTGCGAAGGGCCTACCAAATAATTGTTGCAAAATTGGACCAAATCATTTTTCTAAAATATTAGGCCATATTTAATTCACAATTGACCAAATGTTTGGGTGTAAAAAGTTTTGATCCACCTCTGGTGAAAAAGACAAATTTCCACCGATTCAGCTGGAAGCGGGTCAAATTTGAACTGTAGCTGCCTTGTAGTTTGCTCTTTATTTTTTCTAAAAATCATTTCTAGGTACATAAGTATCTATTTAATCAGAGAAACACCAAAAAAATTCCAAGATTCAACCACTAGCTAGGAACGGTCATTCCCGCCGTTTTGACCGCATATTGAAACCGGCATAAAAAATTCAAAAAAAATCAAAAAATTGGGAAACCTTCTCATTGTGTCATTATATGTGGCCAAGTTCCTAGGAAAAATAATAAACTTGTAATACGGCAATTATTTTACAAAAGTGTTCTCAGAAACGAGCTATCACGTGTGGAGATCAACGGCTTTCAAGCCTAATGATCGATCTTATGGCCACATTCATGGCATAGTTTGCTCAAATGATATCATATTGTGCACAAGGGTGCATATTGGAATGGCAAACAATGTTGCCTAAGGAAGTTTTCATTTTGTTTGAACGAAAAAACCATTTTCCATTTTTCGAGTGCCCAAAAGGAGGTTTTTTTTAAGGACCTCCCAAATAATTGTTGCAAGATTGCACCGAATCAATTTTATAAAATAGTAGGACATATTTAATGCACAATTGACAAAATGGTTGGGTGTCAAAAGTTTTGATCCACCTTTAATGAAAAAGACAAATTCCCACCGATTTAGTAGGAAGCGGGTCAAATTTGAACTGTAGCTGCCTCATAGTTTGCTCTTTATTTTTTCCAAAAAACATTTCTAGGTACATAATTACCTATTTAATCAGAAATACATTGTTTGGTGGCGATACATCGAGGTTTGTACGGTGGCCAAGGGCCCCAACTGTAGAGCGCGTAAGCTCGCATGTCCGTCGCGTGGTCACCGCGTGACCGTGGTGTTACCATGAGTTCTGGGCGGACTAGAAATGTCTAGTGGGTTGGGCACTCCCCAGGTAGGTGCTAGGAAGAAAATTATAACATAAGATTCTCATGAGGAGACCGAACTATCCTCAAACATGAATTAGCAGCCAAGTGTTTGATTAGCGGTACGGGAAATGCACATGGCCAATGGGCGTGAGTTGTGGCTGAGGATGATCATATACTAAGAAGAATGTATTCACAAATTTTTAGGGAAATCAAGAATATAAAAATAACACTTCCTTCACAAAGTGTTGCTTTGAACAGAATAGGAAAATGAATATTGTTGAATTATTTTGAACTAGGCAAGGAAGGTTTTTAACATATTTGATGAAGATAATATCCAAACAGTTTATGAGAATTTTTTAGGAATTTTTGGAATAACAAAAATATAGGTTGCTTCACAACCTAGGGCAAAAATTGACACATGGACATGACATATAGGCAAAACTGATGGGATGGCGCCTAGTCATCGCTACCCACCACAATTTACAAGGCTATGACCATCTATATTGGTCGTTAACAACTAGAAATAAGGCAGCGGACCAGCGTTGTTTGTTTTATGACCATTTCGTGTAAGGAAATTACGACCTTTCTGACCAAAATGGTCGCAATGGTTTAAGATTTGGAGCCTCCCAAACAACTTTTGACCAATTGGTCTCAAATGGTCATAGATCTATGACCAATTCTTCCAGGGTCACTGACAGAAGGTCACTAGTTGGCATATTTCTTGTATTGCAGGTCAAACATCCCTGGTTACAGGTATAAGTACAAACGCGGTTTTAGGCCCACCCAGGCCTGGCAAGCTGAGCGGGTAAGCGAAGCTGCCTCTTGGGTCGGCCCTCTGTTCGAACTTCACCTTGGCGCCCTTCTTGGTTGCTGACACTTTGCCGATGTGTTTGTGTTTTTTCTCTGCCCTCGAGATGGTTTGAGGCTGAACTCGAAACTGAATTTCATCGCATCGACTGGTTTGGGGCTGAACTTGGTACTGAATTCAAAATCAGTTATATGCCCAATGTTTCTTATCAATCCGATATCCTGTCTTATGATAAGTGCGAGCAGAATAAAAGAATTTATGAATTTTCTTAACATAAGAGCTTGTATAATTATTTCCCTACAAGAATTGTATACATAATTAAAGAAGATAAGTGCATATTTCTCGTAATTGCTCTTGAGCTTGAGCTCATCTGCTCCCGAATGAACACTAAATTCGATAAAAAATAGTAAATAAAATCGAAAAAACATGAATTTTTGGAAGGGTTTGTCTAGGGCGCATCTAGTTATTGCACATCTAATTGACTCATTTAAACATTAAAAAGGAAAAGATAAAACATACCTGCATGAATCTCCATGTAAAATCAATGACATAAAACTTAGCCTTAATTTGATTTAAGAAGACCTCTTTTTATGAAATAGCAAAATGCCACAGTATTGGAGGTACTACAGTTTATAAAACTGTGGTATTTGATGATGGCAAACATATTTGAAATAAATATGAAGAGATACATAATATGCCTTGAAAAGCTCATTACAGAAGTCCAGTGAGAAATAACGAAAAAAAATGTAATATCATAATGTCCATATTAGCAATACCTAACTAAAACGTGTGCGTGTGGTGTATGCTTTCGGTGGTGGCTGCGACTTCTGAGAGTGCGTCGGACCGGTATGTGTCCCAGACCCGGTATAAGGCTTGGTTGGGGCCTCCGGATTTATATGTTAGGCTTTGGGGGGGGGGGTCTGATCCTTCTCAGTGTTCCTGACAAATCATCTGAGGAGGCCACTGCAGATCCTAACTAAGCAGCTCATCCCCTCTGGGCTCTCGGACAAGCTCCAAAGCTCTGACCTCGGGCAGCCCAACATGACGACGAATACCGTATCGACCTGGTTTCCACAACCGGAGGCGGCACCGCCCCTAAAGTTCAGGTGTGCATGGTTCTTCAGCTGAGCATTTATAGTCTGAAGAGCTACTCCTAGTCCCACCTGATCTCACAACACCTGAGTGTGCTTGAGTTTTGGTCGCCCGGGCCATTTAAAATGTTTTAGCTTCACTTTCTCTTTGGATTTGTTCATGCTTGAAACTTGCCTGAATCGATGTATGGTTCGTTCTGAGTTAAGAACACCTCCTTGTTATTATTAAAAAATGCCTCATTAAAAACCTTCTAGAAAAAAAGCATCCTATAAAACAATTCATAATCATAAAGGAAAAGAATGTAGTGTCAAAGATCCAAGCCCCCCCCCCCCCAATCTTACAAATCACAAAGTCATTTCATTTATTATTCAACATAGGTCTAACAAGAACATACATCAAGCCACCCGAAGCCACCACCCAGACCTACAAAATTCGATAATATGGAGTGCTCTTACTCCCCATGTCTAAAACTGGTGTTGTCTCCGACCCATCCACATAATGTATCGGAACCCACAACCAGTGCAGCATACCTAAAGCATACACCACACACACACGTTTTAGATGCCGCCATCATCATCGAACCGCTGAACCATCTTCAGGAGAGAGATCTGCATCACGTGACGGTGAACATGGATCGGTGGAAGATGATGGAGAGATCAGCAGACCTAAAGCATACACCACACGCACAAAGTCGTTTCGTATCAACTCCATTAACATATCTACTACCACTATAAAAGAAAGAGAGGGGCAGATCCAAACAATTTTATCCGTCCATCTATAATATCTGATGGCCCATAATCCTCCCATGTTTAACACAACAAGCCACGCATTAAACCACTAATCCAACGATAGCTAATCTGACCCGCCGTTAAAAAAAACGCTGCCCGCACACGACCGCATGACCTCTCCCCTCCTTCCCGCACGACCCCTCTCGCCTCCTCTCCCCGCACGTCTCTCGCCCGCTCCTCGACCTCTCTCGCCCCATCCACCTCCTCCCGTGCCGTTCGCCGCCCCGTCGTTCCTCTCGCAGCCTCGCGCCGCCGGTCGCCGCGCCTGGAGCTGCCTCCCGCGGCCGCGCCCTTCATCGCTAGTGGCCGCGCACGTCGCCCCGGGATCCGCCCCGCCGGCCCCTTGCCGCCTCCCGCAGGCGCGCCCGTCGCCCCGGGAGCCGCCCGCCAGGCCCTTCACCGCGGGAGCCGCCCCCGAGCCCGTCCGTCGCGCCCGAGCCGTCGCGGGAGTGTAACGCCCCGAGACCGGCGCTCCAAAAGACTTCCAGCTACTTCGAGTTTCATCATGTGATTTGTTTTGTTTGTTACATCATTTGCATTGCATCATGCCATCATGTCATTTAATTTTTAAAAACTCACCTAAATAAATTGCATAGATCTTTTGATCTATTTAAACCGAGGGAACTCACATGGTGACTTCTCTTTATAACATACCCTCCCGATATTTAGGGAGCTATATTATAAAATATTCCATTGTTTCGGAAATCACCATAACCCACTTGCAAATAAATCCCAATGCCTTTGTTATCTCAATTCTTGGTCTCCAACCTTGCCCATAATTTCTTTCATCATTTTCCGGAGCTCCACCAAAAATCCGAACATTTTTGGACCTTCCCAACCCTCACTTCCTATTCAAATCATTTGAATTAAATTCAAATGAATTTGAATTTAAATCTTTCAATCGTGGCCTTTCTATTTTTCTTGGAACAAGCGCATTTTTGCGAGTCCGGGAAAATTATCCCCATGCGCAAATCTTTCCACTAACCTCTCTTTCTTTTCTTTCTTTTCTCTGTTCTATTTTATTTTTCCATTAGAGTGAGGGAGAGACCCAGCTAGGCCTCTGCCAGCCCACCAGGCCTCTGGCCATTCTCCTCCCCACCAGGCCGGCCCAGTCTCCCTAGGCCTAAGGCCCAGCCGCAACCGCTGCCCTAACCCTAGCCCGAGCGCATCTCTCTCCCTCTCGTTCCCTCTGCCCGCCGCCGCGCACACACACACCGCATCGCCAGGGAGACCCAGCGCTCGATCCCCTCGCCTCCCTCCTCTCGCTCTCTCCCTGATCCCCAGCGCGCGATCCCCCTCCTCACGCTCGTCTTCTCCCTTCTCCTCGCTCCCTCTTCATCCCGCAGCGCCCCACAGCCGAAGCCCCACTTCGCCCGCCTCCTCGTCTATCAGCCGCCGCCGCGGCGCGAGCCCCGCCTGCCGGATCCCCGAGCAGCCACCAGGCCGGAGCCCCGTCGCCACCCACCGCCGTTGGCGACCACCAGGAGGGCCACCCCGTGCGCGACGCCTCCCCTTGGCTTCCTCGTCCTCGCCTCGTACCCCGCCACGACGGAGCTGCTCCCTGCACCTCGCGCCTGGTCTCCATGGCGTCCCCGTCGCCCGAGCGCCCGAGGAGAGGAGCTCCTCGAGCACCCGTGCCCGCAGCCATCATCCTCCTGCACCTCAAGTCCCGCGTCGCCAAGCCGTCTCCCTGCTCTCGAATCCGTCCAGTTCTGCCGTCCGCCGTGGCCATGGAGCTCGTCGGCGTCGTCCTCGTGCCGTCCAGCCCCGGCGACCCCTCCTGGACCTGCTGCTGCCGCCAAGTCCCGCCTGCCGGAGTCCCTGCACCGGTGCCGAGGCCCAGCGAGCCCCTGCTTGCTGCTCCGACTCCCTGCCCGAGCTTCGTTTTTCATCATGGACGTGGGGGAGCTGCTGAACCTCGCCATGGTTCTGTCCTTGGATTCGTTAAGACCGCCAAGACCCATACCTGGATCGTCAAGTTCGACTACACGAAACCACCAAGTACCACTACGATTGCGGACGCCAAGACCGGACCAACAAGTACCCCGACGACCGTCGAGACCGCCAAGTTCCACTATCGCCGACATGTACGACTACACCACGGTCACACGTGAACGACTACATGGATACGACAAGTTCCTCTCCGAAACGTGTACCTCTATCGACGACCCTGGACATCTACGAAACGAACGTGTACAACTACCGTCGCCGTGTACAACGACTTCCACTACGCCGTGTACGACTACTTCCCATGACGACCCGTGAACGACTACCTCCACTACGGCCCGTGAACGACTACTTCCTCTACGAAAGGCGTTCCGCCCCGAATGCATGCTTCGAAGGTATAACCCTGAGACGCCGTCCGTGGACCGAATGCATGTGTTGTATGAGATGCACCCTATGTTTGCACCGTGCCCGTTTGCTTCATGCACGTTCCTCCTCGTTTCCATGCCACTATCCCGTGGGAACCCGGTAGCCGGGAGCACCCCACCATCTTGCATGACTCGCTCATGCTCACTTCCTTTTGTACCGGTATCTCCGTGAGCTACCGGAACCGATATGTTGTCGTGGCATCATTTTCGGATATGTTGCCGTGGCACCATTTTTGTTTCGCCGCCGTGGCACCTTTTTCCTTCCGCCATGGCGACTAATGCTTCTTATCATGCTCATGTCAACATTTTCATAAAAATTGCATAAAACTTGCATATGTCATCCGCATCATGATAACAACAATTAAAATGTTTAAAATTGCTGTTTGCTTTAAATTGCTAAATAACATGGGGATTTTCTGGAATTGTTGTTTGTTGTTTCCGGCCTCATTTAAACTTGCCTAGATAGGTAGTTTTCATTTGCGTCACCCTCTTGCCATGTTTAACAACACTTAATATTGTTGGGTACATAACGAGAGAGAACTAAATAATTGATGTGGCGTTCCGTCAACATGCAACTCGTTGCATATTGAGCTCCACTTAACTTGTAGTATTGTTTGTTGCACTTTGCCATGCCATGCCTCATTAAACCGGACATGCATCATACTCGTTTGTGCATCATGCCATGTTGTTGTGGTGGTTGTTTACTATGTTGTGTGCTTCTTTTCCGGTGTTTGCTTCTTCGGGTTGGTTCCGATACGTCGAGGTTGTGAGGATCCGTTCGTCTACGTCCGTTTGTCTTCTTCATGGACTCGTTCTTCTTCCTTGCGGGATTTCAGGCAAGATGATCATACCCTCGAAATCACTACTATCTTTGCTATGCTAGTTTGCTCGCTCTTTTGCCATGCCAATGCTACGATGCCTACCATTTGCTTGTCAGCCTCCCAAATTGCCATGTCAAACCTCTAACCCACCATGTCCTAGCAAACCGTTGATTGGCTATGTTACCGCTTTGCTCAGCCCCTCTTATAGCGTTGTTAGTTGCAGGTGAAGATTGAAGTTTGTTCCTTGTTGGAACGTGGAGATGTTGTTCCTTGTTGGAACATGTTTACTTGTTGGGATATCACAATATATCTTACTTAATTAATGCATCTATATACTTGGTAAAGGGTGGAAGGCTCGGCCTTATGCCTGGTGTTTTGTTCCACTCTTGCCGCCCTAGTTTCCGTCATATCGGTGTTATGTTCCCGGATTTTGCGTCCCTTATGCGGTTGGGCTATAATGGGAACCCCTTGACAGTTCGCCTTAAGTAAAGCTCTTCCAGCAATGCCCAACATTGGTTTTACCATTTGCCACCTAGCCTTTTCTTTTCCCTTGGGAGTCGCGCTCCTGAGGGTCATCGTATTTTAGCCCCCCATGGGCCAATGCTCCCTCTGTGTTGGTCCGAACTGAGCTGCCTGCGGGGCCACCTCGGGGAAACTTGAGGGTTAGTTTTACTCGTAGCTAGTCTCATCTGAGTGTTCCCTAAGAAAGAGATATGTGCAGCTCCTATCGGGATTTGTCGGCACATTCGGGCGGTGTTGCTGGTTTAGTTTTACCCTGTCGAAATGTCTTGTTGTACCGGGATACCGAGTCTGATCGGAATGTCTCGGGTGGAGGTCTATTCCTTCGTTGACCGTGAGAGCTTGTGATGGGCTAAGTTGGGACACCCCTGCAGGGATTTGAACTTTCGAAAGCCGTGCCCGCGGTTATGGGCAGATGGGAATTTGTTAACGTCCGGTTGTAGAAAACCCGAAGTTGACCTTAATTAAAATACATCAACCGTGTGTGTAACCGTGATGGTCTCTTTCCGGCGGAGTCCGGGAAGTGAACATGGTGTTGGAGTTATGCTTGACGTAGGTTGCTATAGGATCACTTCTTGATCATACTTTTATCGACCGTGCTTTGCCTTCTCTTCTCGCTCTCATTTGCGTATGTTAGCCACCATATATGCTAGTCGCTTGCTGCAGCTCCACCTCATTACTCCATCCTTCCTATAAGCTTAAATAGTCTTGATCTCGCGGGTGTGAGATTGCTGAGTCCCCGTGGCTCACAGATACTTCCAAAACCAGTTTGCAGGTGCCGATGAGTTTGTGCAGTTGACGCAACCAAGCTCAGGAGGAGCTCGATGAAGATCTTGTCCTTTATGTGGTTTCGTGTTAGTTAATCAGTAGTGGAGCCCAGTTGGGGTCGATCGGGGGCCTTTTGTCGCATTTGTGGTTCTTCTTTTATTTTGGTTCCGTAGTCGGACCTTGATTGTATCTGGATGATGTAATGCTTTATTCATGTAATTGTGTGAAGTGGCGATTGTAAGCCAACTATGTATCTCTTTCCCTTATGTATTACATGGGTTGTGTGAAGATTACCTCACTTGCGACATTGCTTTCAATGCGGTTATGCCTCTAAGCCTAGTTCTTAATCCCCGTAGAAGAGAAGATGATGACTCAGATCAGAAGGTCATGAGGTATAAGGAGTAAAAAGAGCCTTACGTTCCATCCCACAATCAATTTCCTTATATAACTAAAGAATTTCTAGACTCAACTTCGACCAGTTTGGCTTGGTAATCCTACAGGCAGTCAAGCTTTGATACCAACGCTGTCAGGACCCCGACTCGATGTCACATCGATCTAGCCGGTAACACTTCATATCACTTTGCGGCCTCACGCACGGTGTTCCCACGGGTGTCGCCTTACCTTTGCCCGGGACCGTTTGCGCCTTTTGGCTCACGTATATGATAGTGTCGCTAGCATCCATATGATAAAGAGCCCGGGCTGACATGACTAGTCGTAAACCCAAAGTGGCACAGACTTACAGGGACAGGCATCCATGACCCAGCTTCGAACGTGTCGGTCATCAGCAAGTGGGTCCGGGCTGTAGCACTGGGCTAGCAGGACTCCGGTAAACCGGGCTGTAGCGGGCTAACAGGACTCCGGTACTCAAAGCGTGACATTTCCCCGAAGGGACGGACACAGGAACGAAGAAGGACACATGCCGGCCAGCCTAAGTGTTCCGGAGCAGTAGCAAGCTACCATGGCTCAGTGGAAACACTAGGAGACATTTCCCGGTAAGAGAGGCTACTAAAGATAAACAACTAGATGGTCAGATCCCACACATACCAAGCATTTCAATAACATACACACAATATGCTCGATATGTGCAATACAACATGGCATCACAAAATGACTCTATGACTCAAGTAATTTATTCAATAGGCTCCGTGGAGCGAGACATTACAAACATGGGTCTCACGACCCAACAATCAGAGCATACAAGTCAAAGCACAAGCGGAGGCTATCATGTCTGAGTACAGACATCTATAAATGGAAAAGGCTGAGAAGCCTGACTATCGTTCAGATCCTGCCGAGGGCACAAGATCGTAGCTGAGGTATCAAGCTAAACGTCGAAGTCCAAGCGGAACTACTAATGAGACTGAAGTCTCTCTGCAAAACATAAAATAGGCAAACGTGAGTACAAATGTACCCAGCAAGACTTACATCAGAACTATCTACATATGCATCATCATCAACAAAGGGGTGGTGGGGTTTAACTGCAGCAAGCCAGCTTTGACTCGGTGGCTATCCTAGACTACGACTGCAAGCGACTCTTTTGAGGTGGCGCACACGAGTCCACATATTCACCATATCAATACACCACTATGGATCCGCTCCCGTCTCCCTACGAGAACGCCATCCATAGCACTCACGCTTATCTTGCGTATTTTAGAGTATCCACTTTCACTTGTCTATGAACTGATATAAGCAACCCAGAAGTCCTTTTCCGCGGACACGGCTATTCGAATAGATCATATTAACCCTGCAGGGGTGTACTTCTTCACACACGCTCTCACCACTTACCGCCGTTTACACGACATGTACTCGGCAACCTTCAAGCGGAAGCCCAATGTGGGTGTCGGCCACGGCCTGCCTAAACACTCAAGTCTCTAGTCCAGGTTTATCGCCTATTCGGGTTCCATCCATGAGGAGATCCGGCCGGAGTTTCGCTCACGGCCTCAAACGATGTGTACAGGGTTCCGTGACACCAAACGGGCGCCCGGTTTACCCGGCCACGTGCCTACCGCATCACAGCCCACCCCTACGGTCAGCACTGCGCACGGCCTCCAGCATACTACAAACACCAGAAACTACTTGCAACTCCTGGACAGAGGACAAGGGTGATCAAGAAGCCGAGAGGGTCCATTGGTTTCGGGCCCAATGCGTGGTAGTAGCTGAATCATGGATCACAAACACAGAACTCAGTTCCTGAGGACGGCTGCAATGAGACAACCCACCATGTACTCCTACATGGCCTCTCACCGCTACCTTTACCAAATCGTGTTCACACGCTTAGCTCACACACCGTAGGACATGTTCATACACCTCTGATTCATCCCCGATGATTCAGACCCGACTCAACTCTAAGCAGTAGCAGGCATGACAAACAAGCATGAATGAGTAGGCACAACATGGCTCAAGCAACTCCTACTCATGCTAGTGGGTTTCATCTATTTACTGTGGAATGACAGGTCATGCAGAGGATAAAGGGGTTCAGCTACCGCAGCAAGTAACAGATGAATCGGTGTTGTCCTAATGCAGTAAAAGAGAGCAGGAGCGAGAGAGTAGGATTGTATCGAAATGAACAAGGGGGTTTTGCTTGCCTGGCACTTCTGAAGATAACATTGAGTCTTCATCAGTGTCAACGATCACATCATCGGTACACGTCTATCGAGAGGGGGCAAATACCGGCAATACAGAAGAAACACGATCAATGCAATGCGCAATATGATGCATGCTATGACATGGCAAAATGAATGTGTTTTGGGCTAATGCATCTAAAACCAGATTAAATGAAGTTGGTTTGAATACAAGATTCAAATTCAAACTCCATATATGATTATTTAAATGCCATTCACTTCATTTGCTCTAAACAGTAGTGATAAGTTGTTCTAACATGCATGAAAATGGTACAGATGGATTCCTTGAATTTTTCTGATAATTTTTCATATATAAATTATTTAATTTGGAGTTACGGTTAATTTTCTATGATTTTTAGAAGTTTTAGACATTTTCTGGAATTTTCTTATTATTTAGAATTAAAACAATTCCAGAAAATTAATTATGACATCAGCACTGCGTCATGCTTGCGTCAGCAAGTCAACAGGGCTGCCCCGGATCAAACCTGGCCAGTGGGGTCCACTGGTCAGTGACACAGGGACTAATCCCGCGTTGACCCGGGCTGGTTAGCTCTGACTAAGCCCTGGGGCCCACTGTCAGTGGCCTAGGGGGTTGGTTAGCGGGGGGTAGTTAGGCCCTAATGACTGGCCACGTCGGCTCCTGCCGGAGTTTCGCCGGCGGCGACCATTAGCGCGGCGGCGAGAGTGGTTTTGGCCACTCCGGCGACCAAATGGGCCGCGGAGGGCATCTAGGAGGAGCTGGGGACGAGCCGAAGCTCCTGGTGGAGTCAGTTGCACTCGGGGCGGCCGGAATCGGTGCCGACGGAGAGCGAGGCGGCGGCCGGAGCTCGGGTGAGCTCAGAGTCGGCGTTAGGGAGCACGGCAGGAGGGGCTGGGGCGTGCTACGGACTCCCGAGATCACGATGAGCACGACCGTGGCCTCGGATACGAGCTGGGGTGACTGTGGCCACGGCCACGCCATGGCCGGCGGCGAGAGATTCTCGGGAAAGTGGTGGGGCTAGCTAGAGAGGGAGGTGGGGCACGGGAAGAGGGGAAATCAACACAGGAGCTCACAGCGGGTGCAGTGGTGGCCTCGGCGAGCTCGGGGACGTCTTCGGTGCTGCGAATCGAACGGCGGCGATCGCCGGCCGTGGCGATGAAGATGGCGGTGATGGCGTGGGTTCAGGGCACCCGGCGTCGCGTGCGTCGTGGTAGAGCTTCCCGGATCCAAGGCGGAGCTCGTGGCCTAACTGGCTGGGCGTGGGGATGCTGGTGGCTCCGGTGGTCCTCGTCGGCGGTCTCGGTGCATCCGGGGATGAGCGAGGGAGAGAGACAGAAGAGGGAGAGGGGATGCAGCGAGTGAGGGAAAGGAGAGAGGGGACACGGGGCGTCGTCGTGGCGCGAATTAGGACGAAGGGCGGCCTCCAGCGCGAAGCAGGAGGTGGCCGGCGTTGACGCGCGCCACGCCTCGCCTCTGCTCGTCCTCCTGGCAGAGGAGGAAGAGGACAAGGGAGGAGGAGGTGGGCTGGGCCGGCTGGGGAACTGGGCCAGCTCTGGTGGCTGCGCGGGTAAGGCCAGGTAAGTGGGCTTCTCTCTCTTTTTTTTTCTCATTTACTGTTCTGTTTTATTTTAACTCTGTTTTCTATTTTGCAGGGTTGTTTTTGATTTGTTTTAAATATCAAATCATTTTATAAAATCCTGGAAATAAATATGGGTGTTTTCTGAATTATTCCAGTGACCCTTATCAATTTCCAACATTTATTTGAGCATTTAAAATATTTATAGTATTTAAATGCCCAAAGTCAAATACAATATGATTTAATTCAAAAATCCAAAAAATGACCTAAGGATATATTCATCATTTTTGGCAGAGGTTTCCACCTTAACCAGAAATCATGAACTTTTCTTAGGGCCTTTTGGGTTTATTGAAAAGATTTTATCTTACCCTAGTTGAGTTGATTTAATGCTAGGGTTTGAACATCCCCATTTCAATTTTAGGCAAAATTTAAACATGATGCAACACATGACTAGCTAGCTCAGAGCATTACCAGAAGCTAGGGATGTGACAACTCACCCCCACTAAACAAGAATCTCGTCTCGAGATTCAAGCGTAGGGTAAGGTGAAGGGGAAACGCAAACTAATACAATCTTCACGATCCAGGTTGCACTTCAACTGAACGTTGATTTGTTCACCATCATTGTCTCGACGTCTTGCCTTGAGAAATCCTGTCAACATGACATGGAGGAAAGAAGGGGACTCTAGCAGGGTCGATCTTCTCGAAGATCGAACAACTCACGGAACGAGACATAGGACCATCTCTCGGGTTGAGACACGAGATACACATCCATAGGAATGGAGTGAAGCAGATGACGAAGGTTCACTAGGTAGACCACAATTTCACGCTTAAGAAGGTGGTAAACGATTGTCAACGTAGCAAGGAGTTGAGTTGCCATGATACCACGACGAAACATCCTGGAGGAGGGTGATTCGTAGATTATTACCTTAGGTGGCAAAAAGAATTACTTTTGATTCAGAGATCATTGAAACTCTTTAAACCAGCCTAAGACAATTCTCGAGCGATCGTTTGGAGGGGGTCGGTAGAATGGCATACTCGGACTTGGACGATGTGGATTACCTTGTTGAAGACAACGTAATGGATGAATTTGCTTACCACCGGAAATGGAAGAGATCCGTGGTAGAATGGCACATTGGCGGTGCGAGCTGGGAACAAAATGCAATTGCTGGGAATGATTCTGGTAACTGGGGAGGAACCCAACAATAGAGAGTGAATTCACTGTTGGAGTGGTTATAGCATAACCGAAGAATCTGGGGCAATCCCAGTTAGTGCCGGCGATGACACCTAACGCTTGTGCGTGCCCTCAAGAACTTGAGCAATTCCATAATCATCAAGGTTTTACCAACATCCGTGTCAAGGGTCCGATAACACAACTTACTACCATGATGAATGGTGATGGAGGATGCAGATGCAAAGGAAGATAACACCTTCTCAGATTTCACCCTAGCGAGGCCAAGGAAACAAAATCTGGATGATCGACCGAGAGACATTTAGCACTCCGCTTCTAATGTTCTCCTTGACGTGCTAGTGTATCCCATTCATTGAAATGGTTTGGTATCTAGAACATCAAGTAAAGGTCGGACTTCGGGAACACAAAGATCCATAGGGTCAACGAGGGAGTAAATCCTACGAAGTCCCTATGAGGAGGTGGCCAATTTCATCAAATAAGATGCTATAATAATAGGTCTACCGGATGGGTGTGTTGGCCACGACATCCACCTTACCGGTTATCGAGAGACCAATATTATAGTTCTTGGGAAATGTTCCAACCATCACATCTGCCTGAGATTCAGATCTGGTTGGTGTCAGGATATCCCAGACTCATCAAGTCTAGAAAGAAAAATGAAAGTTTGCAACACAAATCGACGAGATGACGTTGCGAGATTCTCGGAAAATGAACTATGATAGTAAGCTCCAAAACATGAGCTGGTTCTGCTACAACATGTGAACACGTTGTCCCGGACAAGCATGACCACGTGGTAGTCTTACAATAAAACACTACCGAGTTCTGGTTGGGAACCATCACCGTGGATAACGAAGTCCTTGCATAAGTCATATGATTAGCTCTTATGAAGGAACTTCTTCTCCTTGAACAAATCAATCAGTGGCTTGGTGTGCTCGGGACACATATGGAATGAAGGTTGCAAGTCTCCAGACCACAGAATACTTCGCACGTGTGCATGACTGATTTGGGATGATTCCAAGGAAACAAAACTAACTTTCTCAAATTCACGGCGGCATCTTTCACCAAATGCACGTGTATAAAAGGAAGTCACTCCTTTCATCAACAAATACTTCATGAGCTAGCATGAAGAAAATGCTTTCAAAAGTTTCCAGCACTAGCTTAATGTCCAACAAAATTATGGAGGAGATAAGGATGTTGTCAATGGGCTCAACAACAATTCATCTGGGTTTCCTTTTAAAAGGAATTCCATAGTTAAGTGAACAAGTGATAGCATTGGTCAGACCAAAGATGTAATGGTGTATGCTCGAGGGATCAACCACGAATAAGACAACATTACGAACATCGTTGGTACTGATTTGATTTGACGATAGCCCATACTCAAATCAAAGGATTGATAAGACAATAGGTCCAGCAACTGATCACAAGGACCAATCGATGAAGATATCATCTTTCTTCAACACACACTACACAAGATTATCCCTTTGGAACGAACTAAGTCAGGCAAGCTTTTATCCTCCAACTCTCCAAGTTGTTGTTTAGCCTATCCAACTAGCTCAGGGTATCTAACACGGATTCTTGGAGAAGGGGTGGCTTACAAGAAACCAACTTGATCACGAACTCAACATAGCGGTCAGGTGACAACCTGGTAATACTTCCGAGAAGATATTCGGAAAATCACGAACCACCGGTATGTTACTAAGCTCGAGAACAATCTTGCCTTTTGAGGCAAGACGATATGATCAATAAGCAAGGATTGGCACTATCCTAACTCACTGATCGGAGAGTGCACCAGAAATAAGGACTAGGTAGCACGATCAGTCCTAGAAGGATGATTCGAAAACCAACATACTAAGAATGAAATTATTATCCTTTAACTACCAAGCAACAGAGTTGCTAGCAGTATTGATTTCACACATCACAATTCATTTGTCGGTATTCCGGTTGCATCAACATGAGGGCCGAGGAATGAACAGTGATGGCAAGAAGTATCACTGTACCAAGAGTTCATGGGATGGTGTGCAATTCCTATAACAATCTCGATATAAAATATGTAATACTCCAAGGTAGAACAGAACCAAAAGCTGGATTGGCATTTGATCTGCGGAATACAACTACTTTGACCCAATCCTAGATATGGATGAGGTACTGGCGTTTGTTTCTCCTATTCATTCTAAAATAGAATGGCTTGGCGGACCACAAGGGTAATAGGCATCGACGAACGAATGCACGCATACTCTTGACTATCAATTGATAGACGAAGGTCAGAATGCAACTAAAGAGGGACAACTCAAAGGAACATATAACTTTCTGAGTTGTGGATGCATAGATTAGTATGTCGAACCAAGTTCAACATAATTCTTCCGGATAACCCATGCAGAAAGGTTGAGCTGGCAGAGTCACAATATAGCATGGAGAACTCATCGAGAGCACTCTTGTTGCCATCTTTTGGTTCAGAAGAACTCCTGCCAAGAATGGTTCATGGTATTTGGAAGAACGATATACCACGGACCTCGAGGACTATCGCAAAGGTTACTAATATCCTAAAGGCACTAGCAATTACTATCAACATGAAGTAGGTAGAGTGAATCTCGGGTTCAAGAACCCAGGAACAGAATACCCATTACTAGGTAGCATCACGGGATGCTTTCGAGACTGATGGCCAGAATCATCACACTGGGAACACAAATCATGGCTAAATTACTAGATGATCCCCTAAGACACCTAGGGTCATAATAATAACTCCAACATAATGTCAAGGCAATAGAATACCTCAACTCAACAATTGGTGTGACTGAGCTGGCATAACGGAACATCGAGACCAGAGGGAAAGGATTTTGCAAATGCATCAGACTATTTAGAAACCTGGGATGACTCGGACAGCATAACGGCTGTAAATGCTCAGAAAAGATTTGAGACATTCACAAAATGGTGGCATAACCACTCAGAAGCACGATATCAAGGTTTCGAGATCAACAATTAACATACGGAAGTAGTAGAAACTGAACTCAAGCTTAAATCCAACAATCTTATAAGTCTTCGGATTAGTAACACGTGATCCTGATAGAAAGAAGAGAAAGCCTAGTTCTTAATCCCCGTAGAAGAGAAGATGATGACTCAGATCAGAAGGTCATGAGGTATAAGGAGTAAAAAGAGCCTTACGTTCCATCCCACAATCAATTTCCTTATATAACTAAAGAATTTCTAGACTCAACTTCGACCAGTTTGGCTTGGTAATCCTACAGGCAGTCAAGCTCTGATACCAACGCTGTCAGGACCCCGACTCGATGTCACATCGATCTAGCCGGTAACACTTCATATCACTTTGCGGCCTCACGCACGGTGTTCCCACGGGTGTCGCCTTACCTTTGCCCGAGACCGTTTGCGCCTTTTGGCTCACGTATATGATAGTGTCGCTAGCATCCATATGATAAAGAGCCCGGACTGACATGACTAGTCGTAAACCCAAAGTGGCACAGACTTACAGGGACAGGCATCCATGACCCAGCTTCGAACGTGTCGGTCATCAGCAAGTGGGTCCGGGCTGTAGCACTGGGCTAGCAAGACTCCGGTAAACCGGGCTGTAGCGGGCTAACAGGACTCCGGTACTCAAAGCGTGACATTTCCCCGAAGGGACGGACACAGGAACGAAGAAGGACACATGCCGGCCAGCCTAAGTGTTCCGGAGCAGTAGCAAGCTACCATGGCTCAGTGGAAACACTAGGAGACATTTCCCGGTAAGAAAGGCTACTAAAGATAAACAACTAGATGGTCAGATCCCACACATACCAAGCATTTCAATAACATACACACAATATGCTCGATATGTGCAATACAACATGGCATCACAAAATGACTCTACGACTCAAGTAATTTATTCAATAGGCTCCGAGGAGCGAGACATTACAAACATGGGTCTCACGACCCAACAATCAGAGCATACAAGTCAAAGCACAAGCGGAGGCTATCATGTCTGAGTACAGACATCTATAAATGGAAAAGGCTGAGAAGCCTGACTATCGTTCAGATCCTGCCGAGGGCACAAGATCGTAGCTGAGGTATCAAGCTAAACGTCGAAGTCCAAGCGGAACTACTAATGAGACTGAAGTCTCTCTGCAAAACATAAAATAGGCAAACGTGAGTACAAATGTACCCAGCAAGACTTACATCAGAACTATCTACATATGCATCATCATCAACAAAGGGGTGGTGGGGTTTAACTGCAGCAAGCCAGCTTTGACTCGGTGGCTATCCTAGACTACGACTGCAAGCGACTCTTTTGAGGTGGCGCACACGAGTCCACATATTCACCATATCAATACACCACTATGGATCCGCTCCCGTCTCCCTACGAGAACGCCATCCATAGCACTCACGCTTATCTTGCGTATTTTAGAGTATCCACTTTCACTTGTCTATGAACTGATATAAGCAACCCAGAAGTCCTTTTCCGCGGACACGGCTATTCGAATAGATCATATTAACCCTGCAGGGGTGTACTTCTTCACACACGCTCTCACCACTTACCGCCGTTTACACGACATGTACTCGGCAACCTTCAAGCGGAAGCCCAACGTGGGTGTCGGCCACGGCCTGCCTAAACACTCAAGTCTCTAGTCCAGGTTTATCGCCTATTCGGGTTCCATCCATGAGGAGATCCGGCCGGAGTTTCGCTCACAGCCCCAAACGATGTGTACAGGGTTCCGTGACACCAAACGGGCGCTCGGTTTACCCGGCCACGTGCCTACTGCATCACAGCCCACCCCTACGGTCAGCACTGCGCACGGCCTCCAGCATACTACAAACACCAGAAACTACTTGCAACTCCTGGACAGAGGACAAGG